>NC_134820.1:33295799-33318299 GCF_046742065.1 Oratosquilla oratoria | reverse complement strand
ACCCACCTTGTAAGGGGGAAAAGCCTTGGTATATGTATGTATGTATTATCACCATTATCATTATCACCATCATTATAATTATTATCATCACCATTATCATCATCATCATCATCATCATCATCATCATCATCATCATCATCATCATTATCATCATTATCATCATTATCATTATCATCATTATCATCATAATTATCATAATTATCATAATTATCATTATCATCATTATCATCACTATCATCATCATCATCATTATCATTATCATTATCATCACCACTATCATCACCACTATTACCACTATCATCACCACCATTATCAAAACCATTATCACCATTATCATCATTATCATTATCATCAATGAATCACTTGTCCCGGGAGGGAGGGAGGGTTCCCCCCTTGCACCAAGCAAGGGTTCATTTGTGCTTCGAATCTGCTGGATGGATGGATGGATGGATGGAGGGGAATGAATCCCTTATTCGTTGTTGTTGTCGGACGACACCAGCACGTTCGACGGGTTCATCGACGTCGGGTGAACAGCGAACCAGTCCCTGAGAGAGAGCAAAAGAGAAAAGAGAGGGGGAAAGAGAGAGAGAGAGAGAGGAAGAGGATGAGAAGGAAAAAAGGCAAGTCAAGGAGGAGAAAGTATTATAGGAACTCATTTTACCTCCTGAAGTTGCATCTGTGACGTCACTAAATATGTCATACGATATGACGTCATCATTCGTCCCTCCGTTCGCAACAAGACATTACAAATTGACGTCGTCATTGGAGAGGGAGGGAGCGGGTGCCTACCTATCGGGGTCCTTTCCATGGCCTCCATCCGGAGAAGTGTCATCGTCTGGTCAGTGTCGTGGTCATACTGAGCTCGCTCGTCTTCCGGGTTGTTGTACAGGTACGACGTAGGACACCTCAGGACAAGGCCATGTGACGTCATGTCGCGCGGTCGTGAAAACCTTTCACATGATAACATACTAAAATGGGCATAATTCACCCATGACATTGGGTAGTTTTAATAAGAAAATATAAAAACCTAATTTTCTATGAAGAATGAAATATCAAGCATTATTTTTTTGAGTCTAGCATAACTTTTAGTTGTCTAACATATTCCCGTGTGACGTCATGTCGCGCGGTCGTGAAAACATTTCACATGATATACTAAAATGGCCATAATTCGCCCATGACATTGGGCTATTTTAATGAAAAATATTATAAAAATCTAATTTATTATGAAGAATAAAGAACTAAGCATGGTCTTTGCCAGTCTAGCATAGTTTTTAGTTGTTCTAACATATTCCCGTGTGACGTCATGTCGCGCGATCGTGAAAACATTTCACATAATATACTAAAATTGGTATAATTCAACCATGACATTGGGCTATTTCAATGAAAAAAACTATAATGAAAAATTAAAGATTAAGCATTATTCTATCTAGTCTAGCTTAATTTTTAGTTGTCTAACATATTCCCGTGTGATGTCAACTTGCGCGGTCGTGAAAACATTCACATAATATACTAAAATGAGCATAATTTACCCATGTCATTGGGTTATTTTAATGAAAAAATATAAAAACCTAATTTGTTATGAAGAACAAAAAATTAAGCATGATTTTTGCCAGTATAGCATAATTTTTAGTTGTTGTCTAACGTATTCCCGTATGACGTCATGTCGCGCGGTCATGAAAACATTTCACATAATATACTAAAATGGGCACATTTCACCCAAGACATTGGGCTATTTTAATGAAGAAATATCATAAAAATCTAATCTACTATGAAGGATAAAAGATTAAGCATAAGTTTTGCCAGTCTAGCATAATTTCAAGTTGTCTATCATATTCCCGTGTGACGTCATGTCGCGCGGTCGTGAAAACATTTAACATAATATACTAAAATTGGCATAATTCACCCATGGCATTGGGGTATTCTAATGAAAAAATATTATAAAAACGTAATCTATCATGAAGAATAAAAGATTAAGCATGATTTTTGCCAGTCTAGTATAATTTTTAGTTCTTGCCTAATTTATTTCCGTTTGACGTCATGTCGCGCGGTCGTGAAAACATTTCACATAATATACTCAAATGGGCATAATTCACCCGTGACTATGGGTTATTCTAATAAAAACATATTATAAAAACCTAAGTTTTAATAACGAATAAAAAATAAGCATGATTTTTTTCCAGTTTAGCATAATTTTTAGTTGTCTTATATATTCCCGTGTGACGTCGTGTCGAGCAGTGGTGAAAACATTTCTCATAATTGTCCTAGATAATTCACCCATTACATTGGGCTATTTTAATGAGAAAATATTATAGGAAGATTTTTTTTTTAGGAAAAGAAAAATTAAGCGTTATTTTTGCTAGTCTAGCATGACTTTTAAGTTGTCAAACATATTCTCGCTTGAGAATTTATTACTTTTTTACCGTACTCTGATCGTATCGAGTAATGTATTTTTTATTTTTTTTATTTATTTACTTATTTATTTTTTTATTTTTGCTCAAAACAGTCTAGGCGATATTACGTTATTTTATGCTATATTCAGGTTTACTTTGGTAAAGCGAAGAGTTACTTTGGATAGGGCAGACAAACAATGCATGAATTAAATACGACAATTTAAAAACAAGGACATAATTATTTGGAACTACACATGAATTTAAGACTAAGTATGTAATTGGAGATTAGGAGACGGGACCCCACGAGTGTTGTTCCTTTCCTGTACACTACAATTAGGTAAATATGATTAGGTAAGCGCACACACGGCTTCCATCCTTTCAGTCTCATCTCCTCTGTAGTAGTAGTAGTAGTAGTGGTGGTGATGGACGGGCAAGTGGCAAGAGTATGATACACTACTTCCTTCTGGGGTTCTTCCTTCTTCTTCTCAGTTGTTCTCTGTACCTCTTGGTTCTCACTTTCAAAGAAAGGAGAGAGGGAAGGAGGGAGTGGGAGGAGAGGGAGAGGAAGGGGAGGGGAGGGGAGGGGGTAGGGAAGGGAGGGAGAGAGAAACGGGGTGGGGGGAGTGTGAGGAGGAGGAGGAGGAGAAGGCGAATGAAGTGGTGGTGAAGGTGAGGGAAGTGGGGGAGAAGAGAAGCGGGGTGAGGGAGGAAAAAGGGGGAGGAGGGGGCGGGGGAGAAGTGAAAGGAAGTGGGGGAGAGAAGGGGAAGGAAAGGGAGGAGAAGGTAAAGGAAATAGGGGAGAGAAGGGGAAGGAAAGGGAGTGGGAGAAGGTAAAGGAAATAGGGGAGAAGCGGACGGAGGTGGGGGAAAGAGAAATGGGGTGAGGGAGGGGGAGGGGGATGGGGAAGGGGGGAGAAAGTAGGGGAGAAGAGGAAGGAGGAGGAAAGGTAGAAGAAAGAAAGAAATGGCGGAGAAGAAGGAAGGAAGGAAGGAAGGAAGGAAGGGTGTGTGGAGGAAGAGGAAGGTGTGTGGGGAGGACAAGGAAGGAAGAAGATGGGAGAGAGAGTAAAGGTGGTGGGGGGAGAGGGTCAAGGGGGTGGTAGGGGAGAGGATGAAAGGGGTGGTGGGGGAGAGGGAGAAGAGGAAGGGGATGGGAGGGAAGAGGAAGGGAATAGGGGAGAAGGGGAAGGGGGTGAGGAAGGAAGGAAGGAAGGAAGGAAGGAAGGGGGAGGGTGGGAAGGAGGAGGAGGGGGAGAGGGGAGGAGGATACTGCTGCTGCTGCTGCTGCTGCTGCTGCTGCTGCTGCTGATGCTGCTGCTGCTGCTGCTGCTGCTGCTGCTGCTGCCGCCACCGCCGCCGCCGCCGCCGCCGCCGCCGCCGCTGCAGGGAGGAAAGAAGTCAGGCTGGCCAGGCAGTTGTTGTGTCAAGCTTGGGGAGAGAGACGTTGGTCCACAGATGACTGACTACCAAGTGATGATGATGATTATTGGCCATTAAGGGTTGTAGCTTCTCCTGTGGGCCTCACGAGACGACTCAAAGAGGAGGAGGAGGAGACAATTTCGTCTTTTGCCCGTCACATGCTTAAGGATATGTTACATCACATGACAGCTCAAGTGTGTGTGTGTGTGTGTGTGTGTGTGTGTGTGTGTGTGTGTGTGTGTGTGTGTGTGTGTGTGTGTGTGTGTGTGTGTGTGTGTGTGTGTGTGTGTGTGTGTGTGTGTGTGTGTGTGTGTGTGTGTGTGCGTGTGTGTTTGATTGAATACGACAGCATTCTGGAAGTTGTTAATTTTCTTTCTATGTTTCTAATTATACTCTTCCCTTGGATTGGGTGGGCATAAACCAATTCCTTATAATTCTCCATTTTATTACACGACGTTTCATCTCTAATAAGACATCTTCTGGTATTTCTGTTTTTAAAGATACAATAAATATTTATGATACTACAAATTTGAATTACATTAATGGTTGGACATATACAAGATTATATCTAGAAATCAAAGCTTAGAATTACAATTAAGTTTAACATATTAAAATTACATTTTAAATTTAACAAAAATAATAACTACTACATGCCTTATAGGTGAAATGCTTAAATGGCTGTCGGCTACATCTTGACCCTGGGTGACCTTCGCTTAGGAAGGTGTGAGGTCATTAATGAGCAGATTTACAGTGGTGAGAGCAAAACCTTCGACCCTTATTGCGGGAGAGGTGAAATGCCTCCACATTACACTAACATGACATAAATATGATATCATGGCTCCACGGAGGGAGAGGGAGGGGGGGAAAGGGGAAGAACAGATAGAAATAACGGAAGGAAGATAGAGAGAGAGAGAGAGAGAGAGAGAGAGAGAGAGAGAGAGAGAGAGAGAGAGAGAGAGAGATAGGCTGCCGGGCTTCCGGCGCGCAGGTAGTTCCTACGTCGGCAGATACGGGGAGGGAGGGAGGGAGGGAGGGTAGAGCCCATGTCGTCCAGACGAAGGCGGGAAGGGGTGTGTATGTATGTGTTGGTTAAGGCAAAAACTTAAATCTAATGACTTAAATCTACAAAACTTAAACCTATTTTTTTTTTTTTTATCTTAACTCTAAGTTTTGTATATTGATGTGTGCCTATGCTCGCTTTTTATTATTCATGAAAAAGGGGGGGGTAGTTACGTCTAGAAAATGGGGGGGTTACATTTCCGATAAAAAAAGGGGGGGGGAATCTTCCCTCGGTCATGATTCTACTCCTACGTATATATTGTGTATTGTGGAGTGGGTAGATCACCGCTTTGTGTTCTTTCGAAGCTGAGCGGCAATCTAGCGTGTTCCACATGTAGTGGGAGTGTGTTGTCTGTGAGTGAACGTGTAGTTTCAGTGTTGATTTGTATGAGCTTCTCCCATATACGGGAGGCACGCTCGTGTAGGTAAGTGTTGAATGTCAGCTTCCTCGTGTAGTGCTTGTGCAGGTTTTATGTCTGGGTAGTACGTGTTTGTAATGAACTTTAGTGCTTTCTTTTGAACCGCTTGCAATGTTTGCATGCCTGTCTTTGGTAATGTGTGTAACGGTATTATCGGGTACGTAAGTGTGCTCCGTATAATATGTGCGAGATACAGCAGGGTTTTCTTGTACTTAACAGAGAGGTTTTTGAATCTCTGCAGCCGTTGTAGGCCGAGAGATGCAAGCACCTTCCTGTCGCGTACATGGGCCGCCCCACCATTGGTGGTAATCGTCCAGCCAAGTATCTTGCCCTTATCATCTGCGTAATTGCGCGGAGCCCCGTCAATGACGGCGGGTGCACGCCTACGTCCCTGTATGGGGATGAGTTTAAATTTGTCTGTGTTTGTTCGTATTTTGTGTTTCCGCTCGTATGCATTTACTTGCTCGACTGCTTTCGCAGCCGTTAACGCAAGCATACGCTCCGAGCGGCCAGGATATGTTATAATCTGTGTGATGTCATCTGCGTATATTATGTTCTGACAGTGTGGGTGTGGTGAAGGGAGGTCTTTTAAGTAAATATTGTAGAGTCTTGGGCTTAATACGCTTCCCTGCGGTACTCCACAGAGTGGAGCGAAGTATGGCCCATAGTGGTTTTGTATACGTATGCAAGCAGTTCTACCTATCAAATTCGACCTTTACATACGTCAAACCAATCAACACATCCAACGGTGCCGCATGTACAACCTCTTTTATACAACGCACCAATCAACACATAAAACGTCACTCCTAAGCTCCACCCCTTACACGTGACGTCATCAGGCCAACGACCTAGCCACGCCCACCGGAAACCGCAAATGACGTCACCAGGGTCACATTGACCCACTAACCTCAATCTATCTATGCACCAATCAAATTCGACCTTTACATACGTTAAACCAATCAACACATCCAACGTTGCGGCATGTACAACCTCCTTTATGCAACGCACCAATCAACACATAAAACGTCACTCCTAAGCTCCTCCCCTTTCACGTGACGTCATCAGGCCAACGACCTAGCCACGCCCACCGGAAACAGCAAATGACGTCATCAGCAGCAGCATTGATGATACAACGCACCAATCAACACATAAAACGTCACTCCTAAGCTCCACCCCTTACACGTGACGTCATCAGGCCAACGACCTAGCCACGCCCACAGGAAACAGCAAATGACGTCATCATGGTCAATGACCGACGCAGCAGCAGCACTGATTGTGGCAAATTTGTCTAAAAGACATCTACTACATGCACCTAGCAAGTTCGACCCTTACATAGGTCAAACCAATCAACACAGAGAAAACGTCACTCCTAAGCTCCACCCCTTACACGTGACGTCATCAGGCCAACGACCTAGTCACGCCCACCGGAAACCGCATATGACGTCACCAGGCTCACATTGACCCACTAACATCTAATAATAATAATAACTAACCTCCATCTATCTATGCACCAAATTCCACGTTTACATGCATCAAACCAATCAACACATCCAACGGTGCCCAACCTCTTTTATACAACAAACCAAAATCGACGGCATTTTGCCTAGTGTGAAGATGGAAATCGACGGCATTTTTGCCTAGTGTACATGAAAATCGACGGTAATTTTACTTAGTGTGTAGATGGAAATCGACGACATTTTTGCCTGGTGTGAAGGAGGAAAACGACGGTAATTTTGCCTAGTGTGAAGATGAAAATCTACGGCCTTTTGCCCTGTGTGAAGGAGAAAATCAACGGCATTTTTGCCTAGTGTGAAGATAGTGATCGACGGTATTTTTGCCTAGTGTGTAGATGGAAATCGACGGTATTTTTGCCCTGTGTGAAGATGGAAATCGACGGTATTTTGGCCTAGTGTGAAGATTGAAATCGACGGTGTTTTTGCCTAGTTTAAAGAAGGAAACCGACGGTGTTTCTGCCTAGTTTAAGACGACGTGAAAAGGAAATCAAGATGTCATGATATCAGGGAGCAAAATTTTCAGGTCAGCACGTGGCCTTACGTAACACTGAACGAAACATTCTGAGAAAGCCGTGTAAAGAAAAATGTTTTAAGAAGAAAAGACAATGAATTTTGACAATTGTGTTCTTATTAAAACTGAGCGAAACATTATGAGAAAATCATTAAATACAAGACAATTGTGTTGAACGAAACATTCTGAGAATTTTTTTAAATACGTGGAAAGAAAGATGTTTTAAAAATATAGAAAATATGATGGATTTTGATGCGACGTGACGTCATAACGTCGGCATCAGAGCGCGGGAAGATTTTTCGGTAATTGTGTATGGTCATCGCGCGTAGGCAACTTTTTCCTTGACTTTTGGCGATGAAGACATATTTCTGTATTTTGAGGACCAAAAACTCGATGGAGATAATCAGGAAACTTAATATATATATATATATATATATATATATATATATATATATATATATATATGTATATATATATAATATATATATATATATATATATTATATATATATATATATAAATGGCGTTTTCTATCGACGTCACGAAAATAATGACAGCAATGGAGCGCGGTGCATTGTGGGATTAATGACGTCTTTCCCAATGTAAGAATCTAAAAATTTGTGTTTTTCTTTTTCTTTTTGTCATCTATGCATGAGCACAGTTGTATGATTAAGCAATTGTTACACATAGATTATATTTCTGACAACAACATATTTCCACCAAAATGTAAATATTTCTTGTCCAAACTCACCCTTTTTGGCGCATTCCGTGTACTGCAAAGTATCTACATTAAATACAATGTCTTCATTTGATTCCTTCTTCCTTAAAGAACCTAATATTACAAATTATTCGACAAAAGTAATTATAAAGATACCAAGTATCAAGATGATATAATGTTAATCATCAAAATTCGCAAACACAATAGCAAATGTACTCGTACCTCCAACCTCCATTTGAATAACGACAATATGACTTCCGTTGCAGACATCTAGACGTCTCTAAGGACATATTCAACAGCATATGACGGAGAGATAATTTGTTGTTTGGAGATTTGAAAAATTAAATTTTGTAACCATATATCAAAAGCCCACGAATCAAAATGCCATAGTCAATACTATCCCATTGTTCATAATCCCACACATAATATTCCAGGATGTTGATAGTATTAACTATATGTTAAAGTATAATTTCATTTGATAAATTTATTAATGAATATAGGCCTAGGTTAATTGGCGTGGGATTTTTACCAATGGGATTATGACCTTATGGGACTCTGTCATGGATTCGACACAGGCAAGGTCATCATATCAAGACAACAGGTCAGGACTCGCAGTAATGGATTTAAACTGGACAAAATTAAATTAAGTTGTTTTAAGAAATGGTTAGACAACTTTATGCACGGGGATTACAAGTGGTGATGGACATGGAACTGCCTAGTGTAGGCCACATGGTCTCTTGCAATCTCCTTCGTTCTTATGTTCTTATCACACTGGGCGCCGACGACCGTTGAGAGCTCGTTCGGGTCAAAAACGACTTCGGTTACAAAATTAAAATTTTCAAATACAAGCCCACCGGCTGCGCCGGCCCAGCTACGCCGGGGGCCTTGGCCTGCGGCGCTGCGCCTTAGGCGCGGGCGCTGTGCGCCCTGGGCTACGCCCCTTTTTTGGAAAATAAAGAGTTCTTCTTCGAGTTCTTCTTCGAGTTCTTCGAGTTCTTCGAGTTCTTTTTCGAGTTCTTCGAGTTCTTCTTCGAGTTCTTCGAGTTCTTCGAGTTCTTCTTCGAGTTCTTCTTCGAGTTCTTCTTCGAGTTCTTCGAGTTCTTCTTCGAGTTCTTCTTCTTCGAGTTCTCCTTCTTCTTCGAGTTCTTCTTCGAGTTCTTCTCTTTCGAGTTCTTCGAGTTCTTCTTTTTCGAGTTCTTCGAGTTCTTCTTTTTCGAGTTCTTCGAGTTCTTCTTTTTCGAGTTCTTCGAGTTCTTCGAGTTCTTCTTCGAGTTTTTCGATTTCTTCTTCGAGTTCTACTTCTTCTTCTTCGAGTTCTTCGAGTTCTTCTTCTTCGAGTTTTTCGATTTCTTCTTCGAGTTCTACTTCTTCTTCTTCTTCGAGTTCTTCGAGTTCTTCTTCTTCTTCTTCGAGTTCTTCCTCTTCTTCTTCTTCGATTTCTTCGAGTTCTTCTTCTTCTTCGAGTTCTTCTTCTTCACCGTAGTTGGCGGTGTAACCGATTTACCACCAAACGCGAAGGTGTGACCGAATTACCACCGGACGGCGTAAGCAACCATTAAATCTTTTTATATTAGATTCAAATACTATTTCCGTTACATCTAGCAAAGATGAAGGATGAACTAAGAGATTGTGTAAACCTAGATATGGATGTTAGACATACTGTTGAATTGTTCTTAGGGATGTCTAGGTTTCTGTAATAAGCAAAGTCATAATTCTAGTTATATTCAAATGTTGGAGGTTGGAGGTAGGATGATGTCGGAGGAAAAATAGCCCAGTGTGATTGATAACCCTCATGGAGGCTAGCCAGTCGGCCATATTGCATTTGCAAGTCTGCACCTAGATGCTACGCAAGTTTGACGACAATTATTAAAATATCAAACTATTTGTAATGAAAATTCCCTTAACGATAAGAAATATAAAATAATGAAAATAATAATATATATATTGGGATCCGACGAATTCACCGACAACAATTCATCGACACGCTCAATTCATCGATATACACAATTCATCGAAAAATAGAAATATTCTAATTTGAAATATATATCTAGGTTGTGTTTTCATCCTTGATTTAGTATACTTTTATTTTTGATAATGAAATAATTACTTTCATAACCCTTATTTAGGATGAAGAATTTCTTTTCGTAGTATTCATCAAGAATAGAAATTCTTTAACCCATTCAACTCCGATGACAAGATGTCTTGTAATTTGTTCAAAAAAAACAAAAAAAAAAAAAACACCAAATTTTTTTAACAAACACCACAAAAATATGACGTCTGTCCTCGCTTCGCTCGCTGCTATGCGAGGACTGACGTCATATTTTTCTGGTGTTTGATCAAACATTTTGGTGTTTTATGATTTTTTGTTTTATTTGACCAAATGACAAGACATCTTGTCATCGGAGTTGAATGGGTTAATGACAGAACTATTGAAAATGACAAATTAGTTTAAACTAAACTTAGAACTATAAATTGGTTTACTTAAAATTATAAAGCTAGGTTATGGGCTATTGCTCGCAAATAATTGGTAAGCGAAACTGTGAGTCCTACTTTGTGTCTGCACATCAGCGACGTGTCGATTTCAAAACGGAAGAAGAAAAAGAATCCAGACAGAAAGGACACCGCGAGATGAGACACAAGTGGGCAAGACAGACAAGCGATGGAGGTCTGGGTGTCAATCACGCTGATTTCACTCGCAATAGAAACAGTGCTACGAGCAAAGTGAAAATTGATTTGAGATTGAGAGTTGTATGGAGCACTAATGTGCAACTGCCTATGTGCTCGTCTGCTCGTCAGTATGACTTGAGCGGTTGTGGTAGAAGGTTGTGCTGGCGGTCGCTTTGGATACGTTGTAAATAATGTTTGTGCGTTTACTGTGATGATTTACATTAAGTTGTGTTTTTTTTTGCGCCAATGAACTAACAGTGTGCTGTGCAGTCTGAGATTGTGAGTGCGGTTGTAGTAACCACCGCCTGCTTGTAATCAACATTGGCTGTTGTTACGTTGTACACTGGATCCGAAAGGTAAGTTAGGCAGGCACATAGTTTCTGGACGGCGATTTATTATTTAATTATATTTTTATATTGAAGTTATTTATTTAATATTGGTTGTCCCATGCTTTATCAAACTTACTCTCAAATTTTATAACTGATTTTGAGTCTGTGACATACTTAGGTAGTGCATTCCATTTGTTTGGTGCTACAAAATGAGTTCTTCCTTTTATCCAGTTTTGGTCTTTACTATTTTCATAGGATGTCCATTTTCCCATAGTTCCAAAATGTCATGGCATACGTCCTCATCGTAGACTCCTGTCAGGATATTAAGTGATTCAATTGTATCGCCTCGTGCACGTGTACCTACATGCTAGGTGTGGGTTTCCTCAGTCTCTCCTGACAGTTTCTGTTTTGGCACCAGCTTGGTCGCTCTCCGCTGCACTCCTTCCTTCGACAGCTCCAGTGTCCTTCAGCAGACCTGAAGCCCCTACTTGGTTTGCATACATACTCCAAATGGGGGCCGAGTAGCGCCACCTAAAAGAGAAACCTCAAAATTTCTTCATCCAAAGAGACAAAGGTTCTTGTTCTTGTGATAAGTCCTACAAGTCTATTAGCTTTATTTGTCTTTTCTGCAAGATGATTTGAGAACTGGAGTTTACTATCAATTATTACCCGAATATCCTTCTCTGTACTTATTTTTGTCATCTTTTCATTCATGTTATATCCATAGTTTCTTCCATTGCAATTTCCAGTGTGCATGAATTTACATTTTTTTTTATCAAGCAGCAATGTCCTTCAGTGCTTTAATTCACCAATAAATTTTTGTATTCTCTGCATACAGTAACAATTATATTTCACTTCCATCTCTTAAAACTTCTGGTAAATCATTTATTTAAAGGACGAACAATAATGGTCCCATCACAGATCCCTGAGTGACACCACTTTCCACATCATGCCATTCTGATTTATAGATTATGTCCACTGCACACTGATCTATATAACACCTGGATAGCGTATACGGGCCGTGGGCTGCCCCAGGAGTGAGGCCGGCAGGCGGGACATGGCCGCCATAATGGAAGTACCAAAACAGCTAGTGTGAACCGCTCCGCCGGTCATTATAACACCATTTTTAGATCAGTGTCATGGGAGCTGTCGTGTTACTCTCGTGGCCTGTGATCCAAGCATGATTGGGTATATAATGGCCACACAATTCGTCGCTGCTGGGCCCTCCATATACATACATACATACATACGTACGTACATACATATACAAGGTGTATATCAAAATAGCATCATCACAATAAAACAATATATTGATATTTATTACCTCTAGCAGAAATAACCATTTATATACATAAACTTGTGCATGTATATGAATGAGTTGGCACTGACAAATTATAATTCCAGTATATATTATAACTTCAAGGGAATGTTACACAGACAACAAATGGGATAATGATATATAGTCAAAATATTATAGGGATAATAATAGATCTATACTAGCATTTAACGGAATAAATATCCCTATAACATTTGATTACTGTACTGCTTATCGTTATTGGTGCTTGAATAAAACAAGTTTTGATAACTCCTTCCTCACTTTGACACCGGTTACTTTTTGAGAATACAATTTGGAGATATGATGGAGCCTGATTTTGCAGAAGCACGTGACGATACACTTGATCAAATTGACGATGTGGTTAGAATCCGGGGTTGTGTCGAACATGTGGAAAGATAGAGAAATTGCCATATCTATGATCTAAATTTTTTCAAATAGTAAAATATCGCATTAAAGTGGTGAACATGTAAGGGGCCACTCAAAGAGTATGTAACGCTGGGGGGGGGGGTGCATGGTAGATGCGATGCGTTATGAGGGTGTGGGGGTGTTTTCAACAGTGCTACGCAACGCTAATAATGGTTATTCATATTTATTTATTAATTTATGTCATAAATTATGCACTGAAATAGCATATCCTTAACAGATCGAGCAATAAATATAAACAAAAAAAAAAAAAAAAAAAAAAAACATCATACCATGTTTCATTCTTTGATGCAATCGTAAACAATTTCACACAGGACAAATAAAAATGAGTATGTTTTGGTGAGAAGTCAAGGGGGAGGGGTGTTTGGCGGATCTGGCCTACACTTGATGGGGGTGCCGAGTTGTAATTAGTTGTAATCAGTGTTATGTAATACAGGGAGGTGTGACGCAATGTTACATGAGGTGGGGGGTGTCGAATTTCACCAGAAAAAACGTTACATCATTTTTGAACGGGCCCCGAATAGTAATTCAGCCCATCTTATATGAATTCCTCACACTTCACAATATAGAAAATGCCTACACATGTAATCAGGAAGAACAACTGGTTCTATACATATACACAGCTCTGGACAGCGTTTGAGCCTTATAAGATATTTTTAAATGATAAATATCTATCCTGCTATTGCCACGATTACATTCGTGACAAATGGGTTGCTGCTAGATCTATTTCTAACAGATAATAAATACATAGCATTAACATGACAACACCTAACAAAAGAGTTGGTGGGCAACATTTTATGGCTCCTGATGGCCGCATCATTTGTTGATGGGTATCGGGATGTTTTGGGTAATAAAACCTTAATTTACTTACGAGTGGAAGGACTGCTCACATCCATCTTTTCTCCGGTTGGTGCAGTTGAATGCAGCACAAGTTGGCATTGTAAAATGATCGTTGAATATGTATATGGGAGCGAAAGCTGCCGAGAACTGTAACTGTATCAGATCAGTGCTCGCGTGGCGTGACTTTGTTTTGGTACTAACATCATGGCTGCCGCCGACCTCATAATCTCGACACCGATCCGTGATCCAGTTATATCCAGATCAGTGGCCAAGATATGAGGGTCAGGGCGTGTGCGTTGCATCCGGGGACTGCCACCTGCTGACGTTGACATAGGTACGATAATCCTTTCCTAGATTTGTTCGTCCACTATTCTACAACGTTCGTGTCAAGACATTATCTCATGGGCAAACAGGTAAATACATACAAAGGCCCCTTCCCCCTACATGAGGATAGCCAAAAAGAAAAAAGGCATAGAAACCACTCCCACCCATTCCATCCCCTATATATTCCACTCCCCTCCCTCCCATCTTGGCACCTCCTGGATGACGGGTCATCCCTGCATCTTGTCCACTGCCCTGGGTCAGAAGCAGTGTGGCAAGACACAGCACATCCACAGCAAGGCCGCTTCATAAATGCACATATAAATTAAATAAGATATAAACTTATAAATGTAAAAATCAAATAAATAAGTAGATATTGCCGTTATTATATAAGTATGATTTTTTCTCCGTCGCCTAAATCTAAATCAACAGCAATGCATTTCTGCATGCAACAACTGCGGAGGGAAAAACGAGTAAAAAGAAAAACGGAGAAAATTAATAAGTGAATACCATCCTATTTTTAGCTGTGCATGTGGGGAGAATATCCCCATAACATTTACCCCAACAATAAACAACACTGCAGTCTCTCACTTGAAGATATTCTCGATTTTTTTTGTCTTTTTTTTTTTTTTAAGTTAGAGATGAATCTTTCGCAACAACGCGGGAAATCACTGGAAAAATCTAGACCCATCCAGCGTCGACAGACACGCGAAAAAAATCGACATTTTGTCAGTCCTCACGCAAGTTCTTTTCTCGTCGCTTCGCAACTGTTGCGTCGACGAAATAAAATCGACGGTTCTCAGCCTAGTGCGAGAACCATCATCAGGCCACGGGAAGCATCTGCGAAAGGCGAGGCCTGACTGTGGTCACGTGATCTACATCATCCGCATTTTTGGCGCCTTAGACCTAAAACGGTATTCTTATGACCAAAGATATATTTCATTTCTATATATTTCATTATAATAAAAGTAATAGAATTATTGTTAGGGCGCTACCTATTGGAAAATCGATGGAAATGCAAGATTGACGCTTGGATCAGATTATATTGTCGTACATTCAATATTCCATCGTCGAGTGTGCTCCGTGGTATAATCAAACATGCGAACCTACATACATTTTCTGTGTCCCCGAATGTATAGGAAAATATCAAGTAAAAGAAAAAGTCTTATGGCGGACCTGGACGGCCGTTGTTGGACAGAACTGAAAAAAACGAAACTTGACCAAAACTGAAACAAAAGATTATAAAAAAAAAGGTCCAATGCTTAATTCTGCTTATTTCCTCCAATTCTAAAGACGTTGTTTGAGTTTCAAACACTCGTTACTTAAATTTATATATCTAGCAGATTTGTCGAAGAATAGAAAATCTAGATTCCGAACTTGGCGACGTCGTAGAGGAGTTACGAAGAATATCCTATGTCGTAAAGTTACGATGCCTTTTTAACGACCTGGAACTATCTTATAACCAATTCCTATAGACAGAGTTGCCTTCTCCACGTGATGACTGACGTCAAGTCGTAACGCGACATCTGGGGAAATACGTCGTCGGTCATTCCCCAACCTCCTCCGTAAAGACAACACTGGTCCTCTACCGTATTTCTGCATGGTTTCTAATAAATACCTATAGTTATTGTGATGATAGCTTGGGGTCTAATAATATAACAACAATGATATGTAAAGAAAATGAAAATATGAAAATAATCTGTTCAAAGTTGCCCAATTTCTTGCCTCCCATTGACCTTGTGCAGCGCACGTGACACAAATTCACACCTGGGCGTCGCGTCGCGTCGTCTTGGACAGCCCCTTCCCCATTTACAACAATAATAAATTAACAGTATTAATAATAAAATAGCCTCATTGATAATAATAATAGACGATGAAGGGTTTTAAAAACGCAAACGACAATCTTAGCATTGACTTGAACCCGAATGACGACTGTTGGATTTTTTAAAAAACAAACGACAATACATAAAATAGCATCATTAATAATATTAATGATAACAATAGACGATGAAGGGTTTTCAGAAACAAACTACAATCATAGCATCGACTTGCACCTGAATGAATGTTTTTGTTTTCTTTTTCTTTTCAAAAAACAAACGACAATCTCACACATCGACTTGCACCCGTATAACCGTTGACCCTTTTCTGCCAGCCAGCCAGCCGGACCACTTGCCTCCCCCCCCCACACACACACACTCCAAGGCCACACCACCGAGATTGTTTGAATAACGAGACCGTTATACTTCCTCCATGATACGTTTTTTTTCAAAATGCTTCGTTTTCATTAGACGTTTAAAACGAATACATAAACAATAATAATGTTATACGTCCTCCATGATACGATTCTTTTTTCCAAAATGCTTTGTTTTCATTATACGTTTCAAACGAATAAATGACTAATAATACACATTTTTATTGCGTTAGCTTTGTCCAACTTTGAGGAGATTTTATCAACTACATTTCTTGAGTGGATATAAAGTCTCCAGTCGTAACAAGATGATACGTGCCTCTGGTCCATAGGGGTAGCAGGGAAAGGTTCTCTCGTCTGAGTAAATTTACCTGTTATAAAAATCGCGAGAGAGAGAAAGAGAGAGAGAGAGAGAGAGAGAGAGAGAGAGAGAGAGAGAGAGAGAGAGAGAGAGAGAGAGAGAGAGAGAGAGAGAGAGAGAGAGAGAGAGAGAGAGAGAGAGAGAGAGAGAGAGAGAGAGAGAGAGAGAGCGTTTAAACGTTCATACGTTAACTGAAGTCGATTGACATGGCAACCTAATCTAGATTAAGTTAACCGATGTGGCTGAACCAGATTTTTAATAGAGAAACAGGAGGAAGATGTAGAATGTTCATTCATTTTGCAATGTCGATCTACAATGTGTGTGTGTGTGTATGTGTGTGTGTGTGTGTGTGTGTGTGTGTGTGTGTATGTGTGTGTGTGTGTGCGTGCGCGCGCGCCTTTATGACGATAATAATAATAATAGTAATAACAAACAAAATATACACCAACAAAAATACAAAATAAAAAGTATATAAAACAACAATTAACTTCCAGCCGCCTCCCATAGGGCAGAATCTCTGTCAACGGTTATGAATTCAAATTTCTAGATGACGACTTCGCTCACATTATTCTAGATTCCCGAAAAAATATCAGCAGTGTCTAACATTCGTATATATATACTTTCTTTAGTTTCGCCATTTGACGCCTCAATATGTGACGCATACCTAACTTGACATTTGAAAATTCGAAAAAATGTAACCGAAGTCATTTCCATTCAAACGAACAGTCCTTAGAATTTTTCATTAAAAAAAAGAAGTAATAATACTAAAACATAGTGATACGAAATATATACTATGGCATTTTAACTCTATAAATGTATACAATGTAGATTTAACAAATAGAATAAATTCAAATCTAACAAATGCCTCACCTCGACACTTCGTTAAAAAAAAATCTTATTATCAACCATGACATGCATCGTCAACCTGCCGCTCGCTGGGATGTCACGGTCCCCAGTTACTGGCCTAGATGAATAAACAGTCTAGTTTTCCAGTGCCATCTGTCACCTCATAGAAAACGGAGACGACTGACGCACAACTGACGGGTAAAACTTTTTCGACAGAAAATCTCCAAAATACGCAATGTCCCCAACATTAAGACGGAAAACACGTTCCGAAACGTATCTACGATTATCAGTGCGTGTATCTGAAAATCGCAATTTCCAATTCCAAAAGTGTCATCACAAAGATCATCAACAGCATTGAAAAAATGTATACGACAAACGTTTGAATGCGCGAATCCGTTATGAAATGCGTGATGAATGATACTTTGAGACTGAGCGTAATACATCGTTCAGACGCTCCCAGACACATCACGCAAGCAGCCGACCTAAACGGAACGCAACATTCTGCAACGTCATCGCATATTTTTATACCTCTATGGAAGATGTCCATTGATATACCTGTACGACCTAGTCTCACGGTATTTTTTCACGTTTTGAAGAATAACAAAATAACAATAATTCTCTACTAGAAATGAAGTAAATATAATTAATACTAAGGACAGAGACGAGGGCGAGTTATCGACGACAGAAAACAGTTTCTAAAGACCACAGCGTACTTTCACAAACAAGTGAAAAGTCGCAGTCGGCGTTGTAGACGACTTGACTGTGGTCACGCAAGCGGCCTAGTTAAGGAAGACAGCAACTGCTAATTGAATACAAGAAATCGAATAATATAAAACGAAACTGTAGTAATAAAAAAAAAAACGAATAATAAATAACAACAATTCTGTTTTAGTAACAAAATTATTTAGTTCGTACACAATTTACAATAGGATAGTTCTGTACATATTCGATATTAGATACCTGAATAAAAAGACTGCAAACCTCTACGCATTTGTCCAATTACCAAGCTATAATAAATAATAATGATAATGATAATTGTCGACAACTAAACACACACACAGCTGCCTTCATCTACCGCCAATGCCAGCGTGGACTGGGAAAGCTGTAGATATTAATTTGCTATGCATACATCGGTTTGTGGATAATGGTTGATTTTATAAGATAAATATAGATAAATAAATAAACAAATTGGTAATTATATACAACTATATTCCAAACCTCAACTACTTTCATCGGACTATAAACTATATTCTTATACAACTAAACCACATATGATATTCCTTAGTTGTATAACTGAATCAATTTTAATTAAATACCCTTCGCACTTTTCCAAGTGCCCAAATAAGCCAAATCTTTGATACAAAAAAACTCGCGCGTACCTACGAAGTAAAATCATAGGTTTACATACGTGTATGGTCATACAAAAGAAGTTGACTATTTATTATTTATCTTTAAGATGAGCTCTGGGTTTGGCTTTCCGGAATGTCGTTGGTGGATTTTTCTTTATTCGAATGCACTCGCCTCGCTGCTGTTTCCAAGATCCCTTTCTCCTGTGGTAACTCTGCATACTACACTGTTTCGTGGTGGTGATATGAAAGCCCAACACACACACACACTTTCGAGTAACGTTAAAAGTGAAATATAACAATAAAAGGAAATGCAATTCATATTGACATAATTACTTACACTCGAAAGTAGATATTCAAAGCGATCATTTAGTTATTTTCTCTTATCGTGGTCCAGATAGATTTAACAATGTAACTACAATAAATAATAAACAATCGTTCTGGATGCCAATTCCAAGTCCAAATGGTGGAACCGGGCAAATAACAACCCACTATATGAATATACAATGAATGGATCTGGTGGATCACCTGAACGCACGCTGGTGTCAGTGGAGGAAGAAAAGGATCTGGCGGTCACGGTGGATCAGCGGCGGCTGCAGTTCTCGAGCACAGGTCGGTCAGCAAGGCCAATGGAGTACTTGGAGCAATCAAACACACTTCTACGGCCATGGACGGACAAGACTGCCTTCCTCCACCTGTACAAAAGCCTAGTTCGCCCTCACCTGGAGTATGCCTCGGTAATTTGGTCCCCAAAGAGTACAGAGAGCGGGCAACGATATTGGTTACAGGACTGTCTCACTTATCCTACTCAGAGCGACTTGCTAGTCTTCAACTCCCAACAACACTCCAGTTTAGAAGGCATAGAGCGGACCTTAGACAAGCTTTCAAGATTATGAAGAACATTGATCAGGTAGACTACAGGAGGGAATGCAACAGCTGTGGAAGAGCGATGTTCAAGCTGCCAACACTTAGTACAGCGGCCAGAGGTCACAACTTAAAGCTACAATGACAACACCAAACTAGCTACAGAAAACAAAAAACTCCCCACCTGCAAGAATCACAGAACCGTGGAGCAGGCTGAGCCAAGAAACCATTAGTGCCAAAACTGTAGAATCTTTTAAAAGTAAAATCGCGAAAGAAAGAATTGTCTACTGGAGAAGAGCTCTGCAAGTACAACAACTTTTCCTGCTGACCTCCTCTCGGTGCATAGCAGGAGGGGGATGATGCAACAACCTGCACACTAACACCACGCAACAACCTGCACACTATTAACACTACTACAGCGTCCAATCTTGGTATGTGGTCTTATTACCCTTCGGGGTACCTAATGGCCAATACTAAAAGTAATTACTAAAGGTAATATACATACATACATACGTACGTACGTACATACGTTACGTACATACATACGTACACACATACATACATACATACGTACACACATACATACATACATACGTACGTACGTACATAAATACATACAAACTTACGAGACTACCTCCATCTATGGCATATTGAAGAAAAGTACAGAAAATACAACTGCTAAAGTTCGTAGGTCCTCTTTTCGTCAGGCGTTTCATTGCCTTTCTTCCTCATCTCTTCCACTCTTCTCTTCTTTCATACTCCTCTTTTTTATTATTCCTATAGATATCTATATCAATACTATTTATCTTGTAGTTTTTATACCACTCTGTTTACCAACGAAGTTTTATTTTCTTCTCGCATGCCATAGAAAACGAATCTCAAGCGTTGATGACGTCACGACGCTTCTCTCTGACCACACGATGCCGTGCTAGAGAATTAGCAGGTACGCTCATCCTCTTCAATACGAATCGATTCATCTTTTGTTGAGTATAAAAGGTGTATTTTTGCTTCTGTTGAATTTAACAAACTTGATATTAATATTATAATCTTGCTATAACATAAAGTCACAAAACAAACGCCCTGGTTACCTAAGCCGTAAATGCTTTCGTTGAAGTCTCTGCAGTATCGATATGAAATATATATGGTACTAATTACCTTTGATAAGTGCATGGCGCCGTGGTGTAATGGCACACACAGCTGACACCATATCGGCGTCGTACTTTTGATTTTTTCTCTTCTTTTCATTTCCCGGTGGTCCAGTGGTTAGAGTCGCTGCTCTGCGTCCATAGAGTCCCGAGTTCGAAACCCGGGAGGTGCCTTTCCACTTTCTATGGAAGCTCACCTAGGTAGACGTCACTGGAACTCTTGTTCTTTGAATTAATACTCATTGCCAAATTTATCTGATAAAGGTATTCGTACCAAAATGCATATATTGACTCCATGAAATAACAGTGCAGTCAATGACGCAGAGCGAGGAAAAATATATGAAAGATATTTATGATCGTATTTCCGTTGAGGCTGGTCAGAGGCAAGCGACATGACGTGACAAATTTTCTGCGATCGTTTTCTATTGAGTTTATAGTCCAGAAGCATTAGCCATAATATTGGCAAAAAATGGAAAAGCATTTTACGAAGCGGATCTTTTCACCACGGCCCAAGGATATAATGCACTTTAACATGCCAAATGTTCTAACTCAAAAGTCACGTCCAAAGTACAGGCACCTTTGATATGACGTTCTTCCTGGATGCCCTGAAAGCTGGTGTAGTAAATCCGTATACTTAAAAGGGAAGCAAATGCAGGCAGACACAGGCAGGTGGGCAGCCAGGCACAAACAGACATAGTCAAGCCTGCATAGGCAGTTAGGTACAAACACGTTGGCAAGCACAGGCAGGTAGCCACGCACATGAAGGCTTACAGGCACAGACAGTCAGATAGGCTGGAGGGTAGGCTGTCAGGTAAAGGAAGAGGACGCAGGCAGCAGGCATGGGCATAGGCAGGCACAGGCAGACAAAGGCATGCAGGCAGGTACAAGCAGGCAGGCAGGCAGGCAGGCAGGCAGGCAGGCAGGCAGGCAGGCAGGCGAGAGGCACAGGCAGCAAACAGGCAAAGACACAAAGGCACAGGTAGGTACAGTAGGCACAGACACGCAGGCAAGGCAGGTAGACAGGCAGGCAGACACGGGTAGGGAGGAATGCACAGGCAGGCAGACGCAGGTAGGGAGGAAGGCACAGGCAGGCAGGCAGGCAGGCAGGCACAATCAGGCAAGCACAGATAGGCAGGTACAGGTAGGCAGGCAGACCCAGGGACCCAGGCACTGCCATGCAGGTACAGGCTGGATGGTACAGGCAAGCAGTCATGCAGGCACAGTCAGGCAAGCACAGGCAATTAGACCGAGAAAGTGACAAGCGCCGCCTTGCCCTCCCTCCCTCCTTGAGGCCCTCCACATCCAATAGATCCAGGCAGCCCACACTGAAGACCCAGCAGGAAGCCCCCCACCATGGTCCTTCCCAGCCTCAAACGGTTCGGAATCTGCCAAACCAGACGCCCCACCCACCCAGCCAGCTACGACGACACAAATCAGCCCTGCTGCCTGCCTGTCATGAGAAGTCACTCCGGCCGCGACAGACGCCCCCTCCCCCCCAGGCCACAGTAACGGTCACCTGCAGTGTGTCAAGCCATTCCCATGTTGGGCTGATATTCAATGATAGTAGATTCTACCATTTTTCTCCTGAACTCACATTACATCTTTGTCCCAATCTAAACAATGTTTAAATTGCTTAACATGTTGGAACACAGCTGAGCTCTCTTGTGCATATTTAATGGAACGTTTATGTTCAATCATCCTAGTATTCAAATCCCTTCCAGTCTGTCCGATGTAAACTAAGTCACAACCTTTACATGGAATCGAACAAACCCCTTGGCTCTGCTCTTCTTTTAACCTTTGGTGGA
>NC_134820.1:33278299-33285799 GCF_046742065.1 Oratosquilla oratoria | reverse complement strand
TCTCACTCTCTCTCCCACTCTCTCTTTCTCTCCCACTCTCTCTTTCTCTCTCTCTCTCTCTCTCTCTCTCTCTCTCTCTCTCTCTCTCTCTCTCTCTCTCTCTCTCTACTTTCTTTCGTTCAAATATTTCTTTATTGCCAATAATTTATGTTTTTATTATTTCCAATATTCATAAAAATACGCA
Source organism: Oratosquilla oratoria (assembly GCF_046742065.1). Lineage (NCBI taxonomy): Eukaryota > Metazoa > Arthropoda > Malacostraca > Stomatopoda > Squillidae > Oratosquilla > Oratosquilla oratoria. Next base: position 33,285,615 of record NC_134820.1, on the reverse strand, counting down.
TTTCAAAAGTGAACAAAACAATTATAGATAATTCTGGTATCCGTTGCGAATTATGGAATCTTTCAGAATGTTAAGATTTCCTAATAACGAGAACTTTTTTCAATATCATATGATTTTTTCCTTGTTGCATTGATATTTATATATATTGTTTTAATAGATTTCTTCTGGTGACACGTCGAAAGAATTATAAAGAATATAATGTGCTAGCAAACATCACTATTAATATTAATCTTAACGGTAGAAGTAATTAAAACATTGTCTTGTTACTTTTGTGCAAGTATTAATATACATATAGTTTTCATAAATTCCTCTTGATAATACGTCCACAGAATTATCAAATTTAATTATGCTCCAATAAACAAATATTAGTTTCTATTTCAATGTTAGAAATTATTAAAATATAGGCACATTTTTATTATATTATCGTTCAATGTGTGCGACGACTATGACGTCACGCAAGGCGCGAATGCACTGAACAATACAAATGTGTTCGGGCCGTGACGTAATGTCGCCTTTGAATGAGAGCGAGGAAGATTCAAAGCGGCTTTGTTGTCCAAGACTTTTTGAAATCATTGTTCTGTTTGTTGTTTTCTGTAGCAGCTAACGAAGTCATTAAGAAAGCCAAAATATATTATCATGATAATGACTATTATTTGATCATGTATATAAAGCTCTACTAATTGTATTCTATTGTATTTTATTACATCAAGATAGTAATAATGGAGACAGCAAGAGACCGTAAGGCCTTCACTATGACTGTATTCTACTGTATACAATATATCTATTGTATATATTGCATTCCCTTGTATTTATCGTATACTATGATATTTATTGTATCATTCTATTTGTTTTAATCAATTGTATTTTATTGTATTAGATTATAAATATTGTATAAGCTGTATTTGTAGTATAAATTGTATTCTATTGTATTTTATTGTGTTTTGCTGTATATATTGTATTCAATGTGTTGCAATGTTTTTATTGTATTTATTGCGTTTATTGTGTTTTACTGTATATATTGTAATCCAATGTATTGTATTATGTATTATATATTTTTGTATTCTATTGTATTTTTGTTGTATTTGCAGAGGCGGATGGGGTGGATGGGGAGGAGGAGGGTGGAAGGGCCTCTTCCCCAACGTCATCAATTTGGCCACTCGGCGGGCCAAAATTGTGGCCAACGCTACCTGCGGCCAAAATGGCCAAGAGTTCACATTTACAATTATATATTTTTGTTTTCGATTTTTGTTTAATTTTCATTTTGTGTTTTTAATTTTATTTTGATTTTTGAATAATTATTTATCTAATTTTCTTATTTATATATCTAAATTCTCTCTCTCCCTTTCTCTCTCTCCCTCTCTCTCTCTCTCTCTCTCTCTCTCTCTCTCTCTCTCTCTCTCTCTCTCTCTCTCTCTCTCTCTCTCTCTCTCTCTGGTGACGTCATGGCCTCATTCCGGTCTGCTATTATTTTCATTGTCATATTTATCATTACTATTTCCTCTTTGTCTAGTGCTACACTTAGAAACAGGCGCTTGTATCTGATTCTAAAATTTGAAAGTTCTTTGTACAAATCACTTTTATATTTTTTCATCGAATAAGATCAATTGTACGTGATGCGACGTGACGTCATAATGTCGGCATCAGAGCGCGGGAAGATTTTTCGGTCCTTATGTATGGTCATCAAGCGTAGGCAACTTTTTCCTTGACTTTAGGCGATGAAAACATATTTATGTATTTTGAAGACCAAAAACTCGATGGAAATAATCAGGAAACTTAAAAAACATATATACAAAATAGCGTTTTCTATCGACGTCACGAAAATGATGACGTCCATGGAGCGCGGTGCATTGTGGGATTAATGTCGTCTTTCCCAATGTGAGACTAAAAACTATTTTGTCTCTCTTTTCTTTTTGTCAACTATGCATTAGCACAGTTATATGAATAAGTAGTTGTTATACATAGATTATATTTCTACCAACAGCATATTTCCATCAAAATGTAATTTTTTTTCCAAACTCACCCTTTTTGGCGCATTTCATTTACTGCAAAGTATCTACATTAAATACAATTTCTTCATTTCATTCCTTCTTCCTTAAAGAACCTAATATTGCAAATTAATTGACAAAAGTAATTATAAAGATACCAAGTATCAAGATGATACAATGTTAACCATTAAAATTCGCAAACACAATAACAAATGTACCTCCAACCTCTATTTGAATAACGACAATATGACTTTCCTTGCAGACATCTAGACGTTTCTAAGGGCATTTCAACAGCATATGACGGAAAGATAATTTGTTGTTTGGAGATTTGAAAAATTAATTATTACAAAGGATTACAAAGGCGGAGCATACCGACAGGAGACCTTTTGATCCATATCTAGGTCGGATGCGAAAAAAAATCATATTAATAATAAAACAATAAATAAAAACTATAATAATGTAAATAACAAATAAAATACATAAATAAATGCATAGGTATAGTTAAATAATAAACAAACAGGTAAATAGTGAATAATAATAAATTGACATATAACTAATAATAAATGAAAATCTGACAGACAAATGATAACAAAACAAAAACAAATAACATAAAACAAATTATAATCATTACAGCATCTTAAGTATTTATCTAAATGATTCTTAAAGCTTCGAACTGAACTACATTGCACTACCTGTGCAGGAAGTTTATTACATTCATTAACTACACGGTTGGCAGTTCTTTCTACCCACTTCCAAATTGAATCTATTTCCGGACAGTTTAAGACCATTGTTTCTTGTCTGATTCTCATTCAATGTGATTTTTTTTTTCGTTTTTGATGTTGTCAGTTCCCTTTAAAATCTTAAAGACCTGTATCAAGTCACCTCTGAGTCTACGCTTTTTTAGGGAAAACAGATTCATATGTTTTAGTCGATTTTCGTATGATTTATTTTTGATATTTGGAATCAGTTTTGTGGCTCGCCGTTGTACTTTTTCCACTCTGTCAATGTCTTTAATGAGATTCGGTGACCATACAGAAACAGCATATTCCAAATGTGGACGAACTAACGATTTATATAGCTTGTTAATGAGTGATGGACTTTTGAAATCAAAAGATCGCGCAATCAGTCCCAGAATCTTATTTGCTTTCTCAGAGGCTGAAATACACTGCTTGGATGATTTGAGGTCGTTACTGATAATTACGCCCATATCTTTTTCACTATCCACTTTTGTTAACGAATTTCCAAATAACTTGTAATCGTACTTACTGTTATTTTTACCGATGTGCGTTGCCTTGCATTTACTTGTGTTAAATTTCATTAGCCACTTTTCAGACCATTGCTGTAATTGATCTAAATCTTCTTGAATATCTAATTGGTTTGAGTGATCATTTGCCATTCCACACAGTTTTGTATCATCAGCAAATTTGAAAACAGTAGATTTTAGTCCATGGTCTATACCATTTATATATACTATGAATAGAAGTGGCCCAAGAACGGAACCCTGAGGAACTCCACTTCCAACACTTTTCCATCCAGAAGTTTTTCCATTTAAAGCAACTCTCTGTTTTCGACCATTCAACCAATTACTAGTCCAATCTAATAGGCTACTACTTATTCCGTGTAAAGCTAATTTAGTAAGTAGTCTTTCGTGTAGGACGGTATCAAAAGCTTTTGCAAAGTCTAGATATATTAAATCTATATTGTTTCTTTTGTCATAATTCGAGACAACTGTGTTGTAGAATTCGAGTAAGTTAGTCACGCAAGAACGTTTCCGTCTGAAACCATGCTGGCTATCATTTATCAAACGGTTACTTTCTAAATGATGTTCGATAGCATATCTGATGATAGTTTCCATTATTTTTCCTACGATTGAAGTCAAACTTATAGGCCTATAGTTATCTGGCTTCTTTTTGTCACCTTTTTTGAATATGGGAGTAACGTTAGCTAGCTTCCATTCTCATGAGACATCTCCGGATATGATGGATTTCTTGAAAATAATTTCTAATGGAACGACAATCTCATTTTTCATTTCCTTTAAAATTCTTGGATGCCAACCGTCAGGTCCTGGTGTTTTATTAACTTTGAGTTTGTCTATACACCTTTTAATTTTTTCTTTTGTTATATTTACCGTAGTGAGTAAGTTTACCCTAGACTCTTCACAGGTTTCAGTTTGAAGTTCACTTTGAGGTGTTTCGTTTACGAATACCGAGCTAAAATATTTGTTTAAGATATTACACATTCCTTCATTTGAATATTCAAATGAAGGAATGTCTCGCGGCAGTTTAAACATTTCACGTAATATACTAAAATGGGCATAATTGACCCATGGCAGTGGGCTATTTTAATAAACAAAATATAAAAACCTAATCTATTATGAAGAACAAAAGATTAAGCATAACTTTTTGCCTATCTAGCATAATTTTTTGTCGTTGTCTAACATATTCCCGTGTGACGTCATGTCGCGTAGTCGTGAAAACCTTTTCAAATGATATACTGCAATGGACATAATTCACGCATGACAGTGGGTTGTTTTAATGAAAATATATATATATAAAAACGTAATATATTATAATGAATAAAAGATTATAAATGATTCTTACCGGGTCTATCATAATTTTTAGTTGTCTAATATATTCCAGTATGTCGTCATCTCGTGAAAACATTTCACATAATATACTTAAAACGGGCATAATTCGCCAATGACATTGGACTATTTCAATGAAAAGATATTGTAAAAAATTTATTTATTATGAAGAATAAAAGACTAAGCATGATTTTTGCCAGTCTAGAATAATTTTTAGCTGTTACCTAACATATTCCCGTGTGACGTCAAGTCGCGGGGTCGTGAAAATATTCACATAGTATACTAAAATGAGCATAATTCACCCATGACATTGGCCTATTCTAATGAAAGTATTTTATAAAGACCCAATTTATTATGGAGAATAGAATTTTAAGCAAGATTTTTGCCAGTCTACCATAATTTCTAGCTGATGTCTAACATATTCCCGTGTGACGTCACGCCTTTCAGTCGTGAAAACATTTTACATAATATACCAAAATGGGCATAATTCACCCATGACATTGGGCCATTTTAATGAAAAAATATAAAAACCTAATCTATTATGAAGAATAAATGAATAATCATGATTTTGGCCAGTCTAGCATAGTTTTTCGTTGTTATCTAACATATTCCCGTATGACGTCATGTCGCGCGGTCGTGGAAACATTTCACATAATATACTAAATTGGGCATAATTCACCCATGATATTGAGCTATTTTAATGAAATATATTATAAAAACCTAATTTATTATGAAGAATAACATTTGCCTGTCTAGCATATTTTTTAGTTTTGTTTAAAATATTCCCGTGTGACGTCATGTCGCGCGGTCGTGAAAACATTTTACTTAATATACTAAAATGGGCATAATTCACCCAATACATTGGGCAGTTCTAATAAGAAAATATTATGGAAACCTAATTTTCTATGAAGAATAAGAGATTAAGCATGATTTTTGCCAGTCTAGGATAATTTCTAATTGTTGTCTAATATATTTCCGTGTGACGTCGTGTCGAGCAGTAGTGAAAACATTTCACATAATTGTACTAAATAATTCACCCATGACATTGGGCTACTTTAATGAGAAAATACTATATAGTTCTAAGTTTAGTTTAAACTAATTTGTCATTTTCAATGGATCGTCACTAAAGAATTTTAACTATTCTTGATGAATACTACGAAAAGAAATTCTTCATCCTAAATAAAGGTTATTAGAGTAGTTATTTCATTATCAAAGGTAAAAGTATACTAAATCAAGGGTGAAAACACAACCTAGTTATATATTTCAAATTAGAATATTTTTATTCTTCGATGAATTGTGTATATCGAAGAATTGTTGTCGGTGAATTCGCCGGATCCCAAAATATATATAATTATTTTCCTTATTTTATATTTCTTATCGTTAAGGGAATTTTCGTTACAAATAGTTTGATCTTTTAATAATTGTCGTCAAACTTACGTAGCATCTAGGTGCAGGTTTGCAAATCTAATACGGCCGACTGGCTGCTGACCTCCAGGAGGGTTACTATCAATCACACTGGGCTATTTTTCCTCCGACATCCTCCTACCTCCAACCTCCAACATTGGAATATAACTAGAATGATATGACTTGGCTTACTACAGAAACCCAGACATCCCTAAGAACAATTCAACAGTATGTCTAACATCCGTATCTAGGTTTACACAATCTCTTAGTTCATCCTTCACTTTTGCTAGATGTAACGGAAATATTATTTGAATATTTGAACATTTGAATTTTGTAACCGAAGTCGTTTTTGACTCGAACGAACTCTCAACGGTCGTCGACGCCCTGTGGGATAAGAGCATAAGAACGAAGGAGATTGCAGGAGACCATGTGGCCTACACTAGGCAGTTCCATGTCCATTACCACCTGTCATCCCCGTCCATAAAGTTGTCTAACCGTTTCTTGAAACAACTTCATCTAAATTTGTCCAGTTTAGATCCATTACTGCGAGTCCTGACCTGTTGTCTAAATATGATGACCTTACCTGTGTCGAATCCATGACAGTCCCATAAGGTCATAATCCCATTGGTTAAAATCCCATGCCAATTAACCTAGGCCTATATTCATTAATGAATCTACCAAATGAAATTATACTTTAACATATAGTGCTTATTAATACTATCAACATCCTGGAATATTATGTGTGCGATTATGAACAATGAGATAATATTGACTATGGCATTTTGATTCGTGGGATTTTGATATATGGTTACAAAATTTAATTTTTCAAATCTCCAAACAACAAATGATCTTTCCGTCATATGCTGTTGAATATGTCCCTGGAGACGTCTAGATGTCTGCAACGGAAGTCATATTGTCGTTATTCAAATGGAGGTTGGAGGTACATTTGCTATTGTGTTTGCGAATTTTGATGACTGACATTATATCATCTTGATACTTGGTATCTTTATGATTACTTTTATCAATGAACTAATTTGCAATATTGGGTTCTTTAGGGAAGAAGGAATCAAATTAAGACCTTGTATCTAATGTGGATACTTTGGAGTAAATGAAATGCGCCAAAAAGGTAGAGTATGGAGAAGAAATATTTACATTTTGGTGGAAATATGTTGTCAGAAATATAATCTATGTGTAACAACTGCTTAATCTTACAACTGTGCTCATGCATGGATGACAAAAACACTAATTTCTAGATTCTCACATTGGGAAAGACGTCATTAATCCCACAATGCACCGCGCTCCATTGCCGTCATTATTTTCATGACGTCGATAGAAAACGCTAT
>NC_134820.1:33245799-33273299 GCF_046742065.1 Oratosquilla oratoria | reverse complement strand
AATTCCAGCCTCTCGATCCTTGTGCAGCGTAATGCTCCAAGCGCTATTCTTAGGCCTTTGTTTTGGATTATGTTCAGGGGTTGTAACGTGGTTGGTGTTGCCGAACCATATATCTGACACCCATAGTCTAGTTTAGATCTAATCAGGGACTTATAAATCATTAGCAGGGATTTCCTATCTGCTCCCCAATTTGTGCCCGTTAGTTTACGTAGCAAATTAATTCTCTTGTTGCACGCATCAACTAAGTATTTTACATGGGCCTTCCAGCTTAGCCTGGAGTCCAGTTTCAGGCCAAGGAAAAAGGTTGAATTCTGTACTGGAATGGGATTACCATGTAATTGCAGATTTATTTCTGCCTGGGCTCTGCGTGAAAATACAATTACTGTTGACTTTAATTCCGAAAACTTAAATCCCCATTTGTCAGACCAGTCCTGGAGCGAGTCCAGGGCCAGTTGTACGCGAGAGCCGGAAAACTTGGCGTTCGGTGAGGAATGCCAGATTCCGACGTCGTCAGCGTATAATGAGTATTTAAGGTTCCGAGGTGGAGCGGGTTGAATATCGTTTATGAGCAACATAAATAAAGTGGGACTTAACACACTTCCCTGTGGTACGCCATTTTCTTGTGTGCGTACTGTTGAATAAAAATGTTGATTTTTAACTGAAAAGGTACGTTCTTTTAAACATTTTTGAATGAAAATAGGGAGATTCCCTCTAAGGCCAAGAGCATAGAGTTTTTCGAGGATACCACGTCGCCATGCCATGTCGTAGGCCCTTTCTAAATCTAAAAAGCAAGCAACAAGGTATTCTTTCCTCTCGAAGGAGGAGAGGATATCTCGTTCTAAATTGGCCAAATGATCAAGACTACTTCTATTTTTCCTGAAACCACATTGGGCAGGAACTATTAAATTTTGAGACTCTAGAATGAATTTTAATCTGTTATTGGCCATACGTTATAATACTTTGCATAAGCAGTTGGTAAGCGCTATAGGGCGATAAGAGGAAGGACTCTTCGGGTCCTTCCCCTTTTTGAGAGTAGGTATGACGTGGGCATGTCTCCATGTTTGTGGGAATTCTTGACTAATCCAAATTGCGTTGTATATTTCTAGTAATTTTTCCAGTGAAATTGAATTCAAATGTTGCAGCATCTCATACCTAATCCCAGCTGGGCCAGCAGAGGTTCCTCTACACGAGCTTAAGGCTTGTTCAAGCTCGTGTAGTTGGAAAGGGGTGTTATAATCGTGGTGTGTCTGTGTATGGAAGATCAGTGGTTCTGCTTCCCGTCTTTGTTTGTGTTGTAAAAAGGTCGGTGAATAGTTATTCGTGTTGCTTGTTTGCGTAAATGTGTCTGCGATTGTGTTTGCGATGTCCATGGGAGCATCTACAAACGTGATTCCAATGTTTAGGGTCTTAATGTTTGGTGTATATTTGCCGTCAATTTTACGGACGGCTGACCAGATTTGTGATAGAGGGGTGTTTATGTTTATTGTGGAGATGTAATCATGCCAAGACTTTCGTTTGGCATGTTTTATTGTTCTACGGGCCTCTGCTTGCGTCTTTTTAAAAGTAATAAAGTTTGGTGCAATGGGGTTATTTTTAAAAGTTCGACAAGCCCTATTCCGCTTGCAAAGTGCTTTTCTGCAGTCTGATGTCCACCAGGGAACTCTATGCTTGTGAAATGCCGAGGTTTTTGGTATATGCTAAATAGCTGAATTCAAAATTCAGTTTGATAAATTGAATATTTTGTCATCCATATTATCCCCTGTGATGTTGACGTTGGTGGTTGTGCGATACATTTCCCAGTTGGCTTTTTTTATGTTAAATTTGGGACAGGGAGGGGGTGGGTTGTCTCCGTAGGCTGGAGAAGCCGTAGTGTGGTCACCCCCTATTTTTAATATTACTGGGAAATGATCGCTAAGCATGGTGTCGTCATGCGTGCTCCATTGGAGAATGTCAGACAACGCAGGAGATGATATGGATAAATCTATGCATGAAAAGGAACCCCTAGTATTGTCTACACGGGTGGGGCTGCCAGTATTTAGGAGGACCAGGTTGTTGTTATTGAGCACCTCGTCCATCTGCTCCCCACGAGGAGACGTGTGGTTGCTACACCACGTGTGATGGTGGGAGTTGAAATCTCCCACTATCAGTTTGTGGTGGGGTAGCTGGCTGATCAACTCGTTGATTTCCACTAGTGGAAATCGAGGGTCGGGAGGTAGGTAGATGGAGCAGATGGTGACTAGTTTGTTTTGCAGTTTTGTTTTGATTGCGACTGCCTCCAAGTTGGTAGATAGTGGTAATTCCACTTGGGGAAGGCAGTCGCTGACTGCAACTGCGACCCCCCCTCCAGGCGCTAACCTGTCCTTCCTATATATGGTATAGTTTCGTAGTGTGAAGTCTACACTGGGCTTAAGATGTGTTTCCTGTAGACATATTACTGAGGGGTTGTTGAGGGCGTTAAAAATTATTAGGTCATTTAATTTACTTCTAACACCTCGGCAATTCCACTGGATTATTTTCATTATTTTATTTAATTAATTTATTTATTTATTCATTTATCTATTTTATTATTATTATTATTATTATTATTTTATCTGCTTCGGTTTCTTCCTTTCTTGGCCTTAGTGGGAGAGGTTTGTTTTGCTCCGGATGAACGGTCTGGGCTAGAAATAGGACTTAAAAGTCTTTTTTGAGAACCGGAGATCTCCATACTGACATCCTCTTCCGTACGTGTGGGCACACGTTTGGAAGGCTCTGGGATGGCCGGGGAAGGAAGGTGCGAGTGAGTTTGCCTGTTACTTTGGCGGTGTTCTTTGTCCTTGGAGTGCTTTCTCTCAGTTTGCGTTTCAATGGTTCTGTACGTTTTTTTGATAGCCGAAGCATAGGAAGTTGCTCCGGAGGTACTAGTTGGGGTAATTAGTCTTTCCATCACACGCTTCATTGCTTCGTAAAAGGATATGCCACAAGTTGCTTTCTCTGTACAGATTTCTTTTTCTAATTTGAAAGTGGGACAGTCTCGGGAGGTGGATGCATGGTTGTTATTGGAGGGGCAGTTAACACATTGAAACACCTTTGCAGAGCAAGCATCCGTAGGATGTTCGCCTGCGCATTTACCGCATACGGCTGTTTGTTTGCTGCAGAATTTGGCTAGGTGACCATGTTTAAAGCATTTGTTGCAGCGTAAAGGTTTGGGGACATATGGTCGTGTTGGGACATGGATATATCCAATTTTGACATGATCAGGGAGGGTTGTGGAATTGAACGTGAGGATTATGAGAGGCGTGTTCACTCGCATGTTCTTTTCCCGGTCCAGTCGCGTGATAAACTTAACATCTAGAATGCCTTTAGATTTCATCTCTTCGAGGATGTCACACTCGTCCATGGTCATCAAATCTCTGTAGTGGATTACTCCTCTGCAGGAGTTGAGTGACCTAGGGAGGGATGCAACAACATCGAAGGAACGAAATTTCCTGGCCTTGAGCAAATCGCGAGTTGCTTTTCCAGAGTTGGTGGTGATTTGGAGGTCTCCGCTTCTAAGTTTCTTTACTTGATATATATCGTCAGTGAATTGAGACAGACATTTTTTAAGCATAAATGGATTGAGGTCAGCTAATCGGGTTTGGTCGGAATGTAGAAAGACATGTCTAGCCTTGTCCGGGTCGATATTGGAGTCGTCAGGGGAAGTCTTCCTAGTTTGCAGGGATGGAGTTGAGGACTCCATCCTGCGCGTTGGGGTGGGGGGACGAGCCCCCTGGTACACAGAAAAATGTGTTCAGCAGAGCAAAATATAATATAACGGGGGTCACACAGCTTCCTTTGGCGACTGGTGACAGCCGCGTAGTAGGACCACTGTGTGCCCGGTGGGTACGGGGTCTACACTACTTCTAAACTACGACAGAATTTACTAGATTTCGCCGGGCCGGACGACGAAGAAGTCTCACGAGCCAAGAAGGGCTCGTGCGGATCCCGGAGAGCTGCGAAAATATGGAAATGTCAAATAGGAAAAAGGTGCTGGGAAACGCCCAGAAGTGGGTGGCAGTGTAACTGCCAAGAAAAAGCTATCCAACGTAAAGTTGGGTTACGATTACGGTCAACTCTAGAGAGTAGCTCTAGCGAGATTGATTGTGCTCGTGAGGGTAACGTCTGTCTGCTGCCAAGGGCTGCCGACGACTGATGTGACTTGCAATTGGGGGAGGAGGGGTATATTTACCCCCAAAAACTGCCGACTTGGACGCTTCTTCGCGCAGGCGTAGTCCTCCCGCTCTTCGAAGCCCGAAACTGACTCGCTCGTTCGTTGGATTTGAGCGTAAACAAGCCATTGCACCGAGGTGGGGAGCTGAACGACCATCAATCAATGCAGCCACGACGAATTGCCTTGATACCGAAGGAACGGGAATGGGCCCTTGCAGACACACTCTACCCCGTATGCCCCACGTGGGTTAGTTAGAGGAGTTTTTACCAACGCATCCAGAATATCAAACGCTATCAAACATGTTTGAAGTCATTGGTAAACACGACTTACTGTGCTGCCAGACGACCCTCGCTCGCACCGTCTCGGAAAAAGTGTCGTACGGATCATAACATAGACAGTAGCCGTGGTGGGAACATCAAGCCAGACTACGAGAATTGAGCCAAGGGACGAGACAATGGACAGCAGCACCGACTCTGATACTTATATGGAAGATGACGAAAACCAGTCTCTTCTATCAGGACCTATGATGCCTCTATTGGCAGTTGCAAGCGTGGCAGAGATGCAGCCAGAGGCAGATATGGGTGCAATGCAGGAAAGGATGTCTTTTTGTGGCCAATTCCTCCTAAAATTTCTGAAATTGCACATGAATTCCAAGAAATGGGAGGAATTCCCGGTGTGGTAGGGGCTTTGGATGGATGCCACATTAACATCAAAGCTCCATCACCCACGCAGGCCGATTATGTTGATAGAACACAAAAACACAGTGTCATTTTACTTGCAGTTTGCTTGCCTAATAAAAGTTTTTCCTACATTCAAGTGGGCTTCCCGGGATCTGCACATGACAGCCGAGTGCTAAAGTCAACTTCACTTTATAAGAAAATCCAAAACGGTGACCTAAATTATTTCCCATCACCACAATATCATATTGTAGGAGACTCTGCCTTTGGAGTCCAAAAGCATGTAATGGTACCATTTAAGAACTGGAAACTTATCGCAAGCACAAATTCTCTTCAATACTAAACTCTCCAAAGCAAGAGTTACCATTGAAAATGCTTTTGGTTTCTTAAAAGGTAGGTTTCGACGATTGAAGCATGTAGATGCCGATATTCTTCGGATACCTAAAATAATAAAAGCATGCTGTGTTCTTCACAACATATCAATAACTCAGCCTGATGAAATTAACATCCTCGAGAGGGATGGGCTGGTGGATGACGCTGTTGAGTATTTCAGTTCTTCATTGTTGTCTGCCCTGCCACGAGACCAGGCTGGTGTGCTAAAAAGGCAGGCAATGGTGGCAATGCTACAGTGAGTGACAGGAAAAAGTAAAAGCAACCTGGAATATGACTGTTTAGGGTTTCAATAATTAGCCAAAATATATTGTTTTTTACATTTCTTTACATGTTACAAAAATATACAAAATTCACATATATGTACATACATACATATACCAAGGCTTTCTCCCCCTTCCAAGGGAGGTAGCCAAAAAGGGAAAGGCATAAAAACACTCCCACCCATTTCATCCCTAAATACACTCCACACCCCTCCCACCCACCCTTTCATCTGAGCACCTCCTGGATGACGGGTCATCCCTGCACCCTGCCCACCACCCTGGGTCAGAAGCAGTGTCGCAAGACACAGCACATCCACAGCAAGGCACATATATGTACATGGTTTTTATTGCTTGTGCCTCCCAAAATGTTGTAAAAGTGTTTTGACTCACTCTGAAATCCTCTTCAAGTGTGACGTGGCACATATAATTGGATGTACTTTTGCTTGTGTTCATATGGTAGGTTGGAGGGAATGCAGAGGGCAATGGAGGCAGGAAGGGTGTCAGAACCGGTAACTGAAGTCTTTCTGACAAGTCAGAGACCACAAGGGTGACTTCAGTTACCGGTTCTGACACCCTTCCTGCCTCCATTGCCCTCTGCATTCTCTCCAACCTACCATTCTACCATTTCAATGCAAGCACCAGTACATCCAATTATATGTGCCACATCACACCTGAAGAGGACTTCAGAGTCAAAACATTGTGTTATAGTCATTTGTCACCATGTAGTTATTTGGTATTATATTTTATTACAAAATCACTCATTGTTTTGTCTGCGCTCTAATTCAATTCATTTTAATCTTTGGATATTCAACCTCTCCCTCTTTGTCTCCATGTCCATTTCGTGGCGTTCTCTATCACGTGCAGCAATGCAAGACAAAAGTTCTTTTAGTTCTGCCATACTGTTTTGTTGTTTATCACTAGATGTTTTCAGTGTATTTTTCATATATTTCACGCACAATAACAGTTCCTTTCTGTCTGCAGAGGGTCTTAAGCTTCTGGTTCTTGTTCTTCTTGGGGGTGGGACATTCCCTCGGGCTGCAGGTGGCTCCTCACGTGTGGCTGGAGCAGGCTGTGGGGCTTGTGAGGCATGAGCAGGCTGAGGATCTGGTGGTGATGCTTGAGGAGGAGTTGGGGCACATTGCGAGGCTTCACCATGCTGAGAGTCTAGTAATGAGGCTTGTGTGACTGGGTCTTCTTCCACAGGGTTGTCAACCTCCATTTCTGCCACACTCCTAGTACCCACTTCTGTGCCCTCCAACACACACAGATCTGGCTGGGGCAGGGGATGATTCTTCAGAATTGAAGACAGGAGATTGTAAAATCGTGGCTCAGTCTTCTTTCCCCTCCCACTTGCCTTCTTGTAGTCCTCATAATGATGGAATATTGATTTGAGGTTGCGCCACTTGCCCTCAACTTGTCTCAGTTCCACGCCTGTGATCTAATTTGGGGGAAAAGTCAGTGGAATTAATATTTTTCAATATCAATTGATACATGCATCTTTTCATCATAAGGATTCCTAAACACACATTTGACAGAGAGAGGTCATTAATTGGGAAGCACATAAAGTAATGGTCTGGTTAACCATTTTTAAACCAAAAAGATGTGAAGAAATGTTTTAGGTTCATAGCATACAATACACAGACATAGAGCAGGGGCACTACAGTCTTGGAATGCAGATCACACTGTGAATTACAGTGTGATGCTTCATGACGATGGTACCTTAACCTTGAGGAGGAAAATGGAATGAAGTAATGATGAAACACTAAAATTATAATACAGAATCCAGTTACCATACCCATGCTGTCACTTAAAAAGCTATTAGTATTCATACGTGCATGTACAAAATCATGTACGAATCAAGCAGTTGGCAACCAGCTTCCCAATATCAAAGGCAGGTAACACTGAGAGGCTACCCATTATAACATAAGGACCTGACACATAGCATATGCCACATACAGAAAAGCATCATTGGTGGTAGGCAACATCCAGACAGGAACATATTACGTGCACTGCTTACATAATAGACATGCATACATCATAACAGTTTTCATCTAACTAATACCTCAATGTGATGCAGTTGGATGCCTGCTAGTCCCTGAAGGAAAAAAAATATATATTAAATGTGATACTCCAGCTGTAATGAATTGTGGTTACTAACAGATTATTATGGCGAATATCAATAAGAAAATGAACTCACATGGCCTACATAATAACTTACCAATTCCTGCAACACTCTGGTGATGTCCTTCCACACAACGGCCTTTGTAGTTTTCTTGTCATTTAGGCGCGTGTAGTTTGCCTTGACAAGTTGCAGGAGTGCTTCTGTAGCCTCATAATTCCACAGTTCTTTCACCTTCCCTGAAAAATTAGGCACTCATTATAGTAAGGAAGTCATATCATTTCAAGTGCAAAATTATACAGGATATAAGAAACAGTGAAGAAAAAATACATGTGTGACCTACATGTATATTTAGAAGCACAACACAATACTAAAGACTGACATAGTCATGCCACAAGGGCCTAAACATACAAAAATTAGAGGCTACCCTATGGTCAAGCTTTACTGTTTGGAAGAAACAATCTGTGGGACTGTTTACATAGAGTTTCATCCAAAGAATTACAGTACTGATGTATGCCCTGGCATACATGATTATTTCGTATTGTAATATTTCAGTATAAGTGTCCAACCAATACCACTAATTTACTTACTCTGTTTTCGGACACCCTCCTCAGTGAGTGATTCACGTGGTGGGTTGTCCACTTCTTCTTCATCCTCTGAAGGGGAACAAAGTACTTATGTAGGAACAAGAAAAAAAAGGTACAGAAAATTCTCCAATATTCTGGTGAGTATAGTAACATGGCAGAGACAGAATTGATTTGGTAAGATGAATACTGGTTATGAATGTGATGTTGGTGCTAGCAGCTATGTATAAAAAAAAATCAAAATAATACCAACAATATAAACTGCATGTGCTTTGAAACATGTATGTATTTTGGGCATTGTCAAGGATAAAATTACTAAGTATATAATAACATAAAATCGTTTATCATAATGTATTTATGATGGTATGTACAAATAACAATGTACAGCCCTACACTAAAATTAAGGTCCTTGAACAGGCTGAAACTATTTACTGTAATAATATAAGAGGAGATAAAATACTTTTCATTCATTACTTACAGTTCTCGCTCCATGTTGGTGGAAATTTTGGGGATAAATGGTTGGAATGAAATCTTAGCAGTTACAGTAGTCGTCCATGATGTACGCAATGTTCGTGTTATCTCAGCAGCATTTCAAAACAAATATCATTTCTCCGATATATTTGCTTTAATACGGATGTCAATAGCATACAGCAATAAGGTAATCCTTTAATTTTTATTTTTCAGCAAGTATTATACGGATATATAGCATAAACTACACCAAGTTCACATAACTGGAAGACGAAGTCACAACCACATGAACTGACGCGGACGTTTCTCACTAGACATATGTCTGAACAGTGTTGAGGTATCACAAGACAACACAACCATTTATTTCAAGTCTTATGGACAATTCTTTTGAATTCTAATGCTAGGAACAAGTTACTACTTTGATCTTCTTTTCATATAAAACAATTATCATAATCCTTAGGGCCTCAGAATTGTAAGTATTTAATGTGATAGGAATGGCAATACCTTCCAGCCAATCAGAGTGCGTGTTAGCTATTCCGAGCATATTCGCTGCCGTATCTTCAAACGCCTCTCCCAGTCGTTTGATAAAACCAAGCAAGAACTTCAAACATGTTTGATAGCGTTTGATATTCTGATGCGTTGGTAAAAACGCCTTAGGTTAGGCCACGTGGGTGGGCATACGACCCACGTGGGTAGGCATACGACCCACGTGGGTGGGCATACGACCCACGTGGGTCGTATGTTCCACGTGGGTCGTATGTATGCCCCACAGGTGTGTAATTCAGTTTTTGATGTGTGTGTGTGTGTGTGTGGGCAATAGGATTTTTAATGGGGCAATTGAGAGCAACTGAGGAAGTCTGGGTCCAGTCGTTTTATTCTTAATCTATTCCATTTGTTTTGTGTTCTATTTTCCATTGATGATGCCTTGTTCTTTTGAAGGTGCTTTTGAATCAAGGTTTTATCCTTTCTTTCAGCTGAAGGGGACGTTTATTATTTTTTTTTTCAAGTGATGAGAGTTGTATATCACCACATGGGGGCATCAGGATTTTAGAGGTGATTAGGTAAAGGGGCATAATGGCCCCAAAAACAGGTTGAGGAGAACCACCACTGGTCTGTTTGGTGTCCACAGTAGAACTTGTCTTCTCGAGGTGTCCTCATCCTCTCTTTGCTATCTTGACATAACCATGGTGCAACAGAGATTGTAAGCTGGGCACTGCAGTACTGCAGTTTGGAAATATCATATTTAGATATGTATGACAGAATGAGTGGAAAGGGTGATGAGGTGATTGCCAAAAAACCGTAGGAGTTTTGTTACTAACGTTTCGTCCTTAAAGGACTTCCTCTGAGGAAGTACTTTAAGGACGAAACGTTAGTAATAAAACTCCTACAGTTTTTTGCCGTTTACCTCATTTGACCCCAGGAGTGGCTTGTCCAAGTGGTTGGATGTATTCAAGTGGATCTCGTTTCCAAAGCAACAACGTTGGACGGACGCACGTGGGCCGATGCAAGACATGATGACGACTGCAGCTCTAAGAAGACGACTCTTGCCACCTTTGACGACGATAAAGTTCTCGGCTTTTTACAATCAAATATGGTCCGAGGATTACATGGAGGTATTGTTTAATCAAACTTCTTATTTTCTAGAATATTATAGTAGACATTCTAGAGATTTTATACGTTGTTTAATCAAACTTCTTATTTTGTATAGTATTATAGTAGACACCAGAGATTTTATACTTTGTTTAATCAAACTTCCTATTTTCTATGGTATTACAGTAGACATTCTAGAGTTTTTATATACTCAAGTATGGCTCCAATATGTGGAATTTTCATCCAGTAAAGCAGATATATTTCACATAATATCAGAACACCTTGAAAGTTGGTTTGAGTAATATTTGTATATTTTCAAGCATATGAAATTCTCTTCTATACAAGGGAATGGATGGTTGGCCCATATTCTTAGTCAGCCAATAGACATGAAAAATAAAAGGGAGATATTGCATATACAAGAGGAAAAACATTGATATGCATAATGAATTATATGTATATATATATATATATATATATATATATATATATATATATATATATATATATATATATGTAATGTATATGTACACGTGTTGGACTTGTGATCGACAGTTATTAGCCTCCCGGATGAGAGCTCAGAGCTCGTATGACCTTACATGCTCACACACTCCCAACTCTCCGGCCACGAGAGTTGGAGTAACAACCCGCAGCGCATATATACTGAAATTATTTCAGCCCTGGTCAGCATTCAAACCCGGACCACCATAGTGGCAGGCGGGAACTGTAGCCACTGCGCAATGGGGTTGTGTATTTGTAAATGTGTGTGCGTCCGTGTATATGCGTGTGTGTATGTGTACATACCAATGATTCTCAACCTATTTTTGCCCACCATGCCCCACACCCGCCTAATCACCTTTAAAAAATCACTAATGACCCCCATGTGATGATAATATACAATTCTTATCATTTGAAAAATAAATTTCCATTCAGCTGAAAAAAAAAATTGGTTAAAGCCACTCAAAAAGAACAAGGCATCAATGAAAAAAATAAATTAATAAAAAAAATACCCAGACTTCCTCAGTTGCCCTCCCCCTTAAACATCATATTGCCCACATGAAAAACAGTTGCCCTACGTTGAGAAGCATGACATTAAACCGTCAAATATATTTCCTTTTACCCACTTCACGACGCCATGAATGAAGTACAGAAATATATGGCCATGTCTTTGACTAGTTTCGCCGTTGTAATTATCATAGAACAAACCACTTGTTAAGTTGTTACAAGAAAGTGTTTCAGATAATCCTCCTTATACTGTCGTATCAGATTCATCAAATGCTCCGCAAGTAGTTTCCAAACCCAAGTCCCGCCATCCACCGATCCACAAAATCTATTTTTGTGTCGTCGAAATTTCCACCAGCTTCAAATCTGTACCTTCCAGTTGAGTACTTGGTGTTGGCATCCTTGGCAACGAACGGACATGTCGTCATCGTGATTCTTTTATACTAAAAACCTACAAATGTCCATTAACATGGGGATTGTGGGTGTCGGCGAGGCTGTGGTGGGAGGGAGCGGGGGAGGTTGTAGTGGTGGGGGGAGCTTGTAGTAGTGGTTAGTTAGCGGGATAGATAGATGCAATTCAAACCACAATTACAATCAATTTTGCTATCTACAACTGTCTTATTATACCCCAAAAATGCACATCAACTTTTTGTTGTGTTTATAAGCAAGTTCCAAAGGGGTATGGTGAATGATAATGCCCGCGAAATAATCCCGCCAAAATGTAGAATTCTGGTTCCCACAGAAATTACTACTTCATATATTTGATATTAGAGATATTTCCGAGTGAATATGACAATATTTCGTAATGCTTGGCAGCTGTTACTTATTCTAGGAATCTGGACGATCCTCAAAGAATGATTTGCGCTCTCCTGCTGAAATAGCCTGTTAGCAAATGACCACTTAATCTTAACCGGTGCTATGATTAATATGTCGTATTTGATACATCTTATTCACACATGACATTACATTTAACATGTTGGCCCTCGCTGCCTTCACTAATGCAAAATAACATTTGGTGAGCAGTTGTATCGTACTCTCTGGGCATTATGGGGATGCAGACAAATTGTAACAACCAATTGTCGACATTTTTGGGAAGAGCTCGCACTGCACTTTTGATAGTGGCCCGTGGTTTCGGAGGGAAGGACAGTGATTCGTCAACGTCGTCAAAACACGAGATCACTTTCGACCAATCAAATTGGATCTCTTTGGTCTTTGCTCTCTGCCCCGTCCCCGTGCCCGGGCGCTAAGCAGTCGGCAATCGGAAAGAAAACGGCATGCAGTCAGAATAGAAGAAAAAATATTAACCTATGAAATAGGTTACAGTAACTAAAGATAGTTTTTATTTATTAGTTGTGGCAAAGTGTAAGCGGAGTCTTTAATTTTTTAAGAAGTCTTTTACGGAATCGAAACTATTCTGGACATCGGCGTCTTTACATCGAGTAAGGTAGGTCTGAAAAACACGAATACACATACACAGAACATATAGCAATGCCCGTATCATGGTAGTGGGAGTGTAATATTCGTTATTGTGGATTCGTTCGAACTACGAATCGAGACCTCGTATGCCTAAATGGAAGCTGTCGAAGTTTCTAGACTGGGCAGGCAAGTCTACAGAGCCCAGAGGTCGCCGGGTGGAGGGAGGGGGTGGAGGGTCAGAACGGCAATTTTAGAATCTTAGGCGAAATGATACGGGCTCGACAACGTAGGGTTATCGTATACTTGATCCCAGGGCACGGTAGCATTGCCACTGCAAATTAAAGCCGACTAGGGTCGGTTATTTGTAAGCGTGTTCCCTGTCCCAGGATTTGAGTATACGGTAAGTGCAGACGACGTGCTGCAGTAGTAGCAGCCGCCAGACAAATTACCACTTCTAGGTACAATGAAGAGGACCTAAACGAGGCCAAGCGCTCCTGGGGTGAGTACAAGGTTTTTGTATTTAACGGTAAGTAATGAATTAATTATTGATGTGGAAGACCAATTTTCGTAATGAAGCAAATTGGCGTTCTTGGCGCGAATATTCCCATACCCCCAGCGGCGTATTATTAAGCAAATTTTTCGCGTTCGATATGTTTTCGTCGCTCTTCCGTAGATACACCCTCCCTCCCTTCCTGCCCATTTTTTGTTTTTTTGTTTTTTTCCGACTGGATTTTGAAGACTGCCTAGTCAACGCTTTTCAAAGGCGAGTTCATTTCAACATGTTTGACATTGTTGTCTGCATTATACAAATCTTGGAAGTGTTCTCTATATTAATAAGGCTTATTTTTCAGGAATCTTCGACACTGTAATGAGATGGCCCGCAAATTGTCAAATTATTAAACGAGGTTAACATTACGGTTCTCAGAAAACGGGGTACTTCAAATACATGAATTAAGGTTAGTAATCAATTTGGTTCAAATGTTCGAACAATCTTTTTCTAAGAAACTAGTGCAGTACAAATTGTTCAAAATACGTGGTTTTATTCATATGCAATATACGATTGATTTCGTGATGAAGCCGATATGGCGTTTTGGCGCGAATGTTACCCCAGCGGCCAAGCCTTACATTGGAATTCTAGACGGTGGCGAATTTAGTTTTCGCGTTCGATTTTTTTCCAACGTAAACTTTCAACTTTTTTTCGACTGGATTTCGAAGACTGCCTAGCCAACGCTTTTCAAAGGTGAGTTTATTTCGGCGTATTTGACAAATGTCGTCTGCATTATTATACAATTTTTGGTTATGTTCTATATTAATAAAGCTTACTTTTCAGAAATGTCACCAATTAGAGGGCCCGCAAATATTCGTTAAATATTTAAACGAGAGGAAGTGAACATTACGGTTCTTAGAAAACGGAGAACTTCACATACAGCAATTAAGGTTAGTAATTTTGGTTCAAATCTTCGAACAATGTTATTTAAGAAATGACGGTACATTACAAATTTTTGAATACGTGTTTTCATATGCAATGTAAGATTTATTTCGTAATGAAGCAAATGTGGAGTTTTGGCGCGAATGTTACCCCAGCCAAGCCTTACATTGAAATTCTAGACGGTGGCAAATTAATTTAAAGTTTTCGCGTTCGATTTTTTTTCCATAAAATTTGAAAAATTTTCGACTGGATTTTGAAGACTGCCTAGCCAACGCTTTAAAAAAAGTGAGTTTATATTAACATGTTTGACAGTGTCGCCTGCATTATACAACCCTTGGTAATGTTCTCTATATTAATGAAGCTAAATTTGCAGAAACCTTGGTCGCTATAAAAGCGGCCCGCAAATTAAGTCTTTAAACGGGAGGAAATAAACGTTAGTTGTTGGAAAATGGGCAACTTCAAATGCAGGAATTAATTAAGGTTAGTAATTCGATTTAAATCTTCAATGTTGTATTTAAGAAATGAGGAATATGTAGTTGCAGGAGGAGGAAGAGGGGGAGGATGTAGAGTTGGTGGAGGAGGAGGAAGATGTACAGTGGGTGGTGGTGGAGGAGGAGGAGGAAGATGTACAGTGGGTGGTGGTGGAGGAGGAAGATGAAGTAGTTGGTGGAGGAGGAGGAGGAGGAAGATGAAGTAGTTGGTGGAGGAGGAGGAAGAAGATGAAGTAGAGCTGGATGAGGAGGAGGAGGAAGATGAAGTAGTTTGTGGAGGAGGAAGATGAAGTAGAGTTGGTGGATGATGAAGATGTGGATTTGGTGGAGGAAGATGTGGAGTTGGTGGAGGAGGATGAAGATGTGGATTTGGTGGAGGAGGAGGATGTGGATTTGGTAGAGGAGGAAGATGTGGAGTTGGTGGAGGAGGATGAAGATGTGGATTTGGTAGAGGAGGAGGATGTGGGTTTGGTAGAGGAGGAAGATGTGGAGTTGGTGGAGGAGGAAGATGTGGAGTTGGTGGAGGAGGAAGATGTGGAGTTGGTGGAGGAGGAAGATGTGGAGTTGGTGGAGGAGGAAGATGTGGAGTTGGTGGAGGAGGAAGATGTGGAGTTGGTGGTGGAGGAGGAAGATGTGGAGTTGGTGGTGGAGGATGAAGAAGATGTGGAGTTGGTGGTGGAGGATGAAGAAGATGTGGAGTTGGTGGTGGAGGATGAAGAAGATGTGGAGTTGGTGGTGGAGGATGAAGAAGATGTGGAGTTGGTGGTGGAGGAAGAAGATGTGGAGTTGGTGGTGGAGGAGGAAGATGTGGAGTTGGTGGTGGAGGAGGAAGATGTGGAGTTGGTGGTGGAGGAGGAAGATGTGGAGTTGGTGGTGGAGGAGGAAGATGTGGAGTTGGTGGTGGAGGAGGAAGATGTGGAGTTGGTGGTGGAGGAGGAAGATGTGGAGTTGGTGGTGGAGGAGGAAGATGTGGAGTTGGTGGTGGAGGAGGAAGATGTGGAGTTGGTGGTGGAGGAGGAAGATGTGGAGTTGGTGGTGGAGGAGGAAGATGTGGAGTTGGTGGTGGAGGAGGAAGATGTGGAGTTGGTGGTGGAGGAGGAAGATGTGGAGTTGAGGTGGAGGAGGAGGAAGATGTGGAGTTGAGGTGGTGGAGGAGGAGGAAGATGTGGAGTTGAGGTGGTGGAGGAGGAAGATGTGGAGTTGGTGGTGGAGGAGGGGAGATGTGGAGTTGGTGGTGGAGGAGGGGAGATGTGGAGTTGGTGGTGGAGGAGGGGAGATGTGGAGTTGGTGGTGGAGGAGGGGAGATGTGGAGTTGGTGGTGGAGGAGGGGAGATGTGGTGGTGGAGGAGGAAGATGTGGTGGGTGGTGGAGGAGGGATGTGGGGAGGTGGAAAGGTGGAGTGGTTTGGTGGTGGAGGAGAAGATGTGGAGTGGAGGGTGGAGGAGGAAGATGTGGAGTTGGTGGTGGAGGGTTTGTGGAGTTGGTGGTGGTGGAGGGTGTGGTGGTGGGTGGAGGAAGGTGGTGGAGTTGGAGGTGGAGGGGGTGGAGGTGGAGGGGAGGAGGAGTGTGGAGTTGGAGGTGGAGGAGGAAGATGTGGAGTTGGAGGAGGAAGATGTGGAGTTGGTGGTGGAGGAGGAGGATGTGGAGTTGGTGGTGGAGGAGGAGGAGGATGTGGAGTTGGTGGTGGAGGAGGAAGATTTAGGATGATACGGGCCCGACAGCGTAGGGCATCGTACGCTTAAAACCAAATCCAGGTCGTCACAATGCCACCGTCACTGTATGATAGACCTTCAAGTGCCCAGGGGACGTGAGGTACTTGTACTTGCAATGGCGGTGGTGTTCCCGGTACCAGGATTCGAGCGTACGTACGGTATATAGGTACAGACTACGCGCTGCAGCTGCAGCGTCTGCCTATTGACACTCACTTGTACAATGAAGAGGAAGGAGGACGTACGCAAGGCCTGCCAAGCGCTCCTGCCTGCGGGGGTGAATAAGTAGTACTAACCCATATTTCGTAGTTAATTAACGGTAAGTAAGTAACGAGTTTGTTTCGTGATGATGAAGGCAAGGTGGCGTTTTGGCGCCAAAGGGATTTTTCGGTTGCGTTCCTAGATGGCGTCGTGCGTGCGATGTCAACTTTTTCGTCTTTGAAAAAGAGCTTTTCGGATTGCTCTCCCGCTTACATTACCAATCCCCCCACACACACTACCGACAGTTTCCTCATCGTTTTTCATTTTTTTTTTTTTCGATTAGATTTAGGAAGACTGCCTAGGCAACGCTTAGAAGAGGTAAATATTTTGGAATTTTGTTGGACAGTGCTGTTTGCAGTATAAAAATATCTGTAATATTCTCTGTATTAATGAAAATTGTTTTTCAGAGCTTGGTAGTTGTAACGAGAGATGGCTCGTAAGTTCAATATTATAATTGAAAAGTGAGAAGGCATGGATGGTCTTGGAAGAGTGGCAGCTTCAAATACAGGTTGGTAACTAACTAATTTTGTATCCAAGGCCAAAGCCTTGTTTGAAAAGTAGACAAGCTGGTAATATAAGTATATGCAATTTTTTCAAGATTGTAATATTTAATGTTTTTATGAATGTCTCAATTAAGTTTTATGTATATTTAATGTTTTAGTGTTTTATTGAAAATTTATGTTTAAACATAACATGGGGTTGGTTAATCTAGTAACTTGAGTTCGAGCAGTGTAGCCCAATATTGGTCTAGTGGACCCTTGTCAATCAATGTGTTGTCCAAACTGGTCCTGCGGGCCCATTTCCTCAATCTGTTGTCCAATGTTGGTCCAGTGGGCCACTTTCTCAATCTGTTGTCCAATGTTGGTCCAGTGGGCCACTATCTCAATCTGTTGTCCAATGTTGGTCCAGTGGGCCACTTTCTCAATCTGTTGTCCAATGTTGGTCCGGTGGGCCACTTTCTCAATCTGTTGTCCAATGGCTGTCCAGTGGGCCACTTTCTCAATCTGTTGTCCAATGTTGTAGGAGATTGTGGTGGCCAGGAGAGAGAGGAGCTGGTGGTGGCCAGGGGAGAGAGAGAGAGAGAGGCTGGTGGTGACTGAGGAGGGGGAGAGAGAGAGAGGAGAGTAGGTGACTGAGGAGGAAGAGAGAGGAGAGGAGAGTTGGTGACTGAGGAGGAGAGTTAGTGACTGAGGAGGGGGAGAGAGAGGAGAGTTGGTGACGGAGAAGAGAGAGTTGGTGACTGAGGAGGAGGAGAGAGAGAGTTGGTGACTGAGGAGGAGGAGGAGGAGAGAGAGTTGATGACTGAGGAGGAGGAGGAGGAGGAGAGAGAGTTGGTGACTGAGGAGGAGTAGGAGAGAGAGTTGGTGATGGAGGAGGAGGAGGAGGAGAGAGATGGAGGAGTTGGTGATGGAGGAGGAGGAGAGATGGAGGAGTTGGTGAGGGAGGAGGAGGAGAGAGATGGAGGAGTTGGTGAGGGAGGAGGAGGAGAGATATGGCCATGAGTTGATAGACAGATGCAGGAGATACTACTACGGGGACATGATCCATGTTTGGGAACTAAAATGGGAGATGTTCGGTTAAGTGGGTGAGGTACTCGTTGGGTGTATGTGGGGGTAGGGGTGGGAGAAGAGTTCTTGTTGGTCAGAATGCGTGGGAGGACGATGGGGGTGGGGGGGCCTTGGTAACAGGAGGTGATCAAGAACTAGCAGCGCCATGGGAAGGATCCTCGCCTCTCAAAGCAGAAGTGGTTTCCGACAGACTTCAAGGAAGGCTCCGAGTTTGGTGTTCGTCTGTCTGAAGTGAGTGTTGTGATTTATATTTCTGAAAATAAGCTAATTGTATAGCATAATGTGATGGCAACATAATACAAAACTGTAGATACTTTTTTCCTTGTTCAATGGGGATCACATTTCGTTAGTTTATACAAATTTGACAACCTTTATATTTGGGTGACATTAGAGATGACAGATCTGACGCACGTTGCCCCTTTTCCAGCCACCTTTGGGATTGGGAGTTGTAAAGCATTGCTGTTCTGTTGCCCTGCAGAGCACCTGTTGTACCTTCTTCACCTGGCAGATGCCCTGCTGGGCACTTTCCTGCCCCATCCTCTTTTCTGGAATCTTCAGCCAAACAGGATAAGGAACCTGTGCAAGCAAGCAAGCAAGCAAGCAAGCAAGGTAGGTCTGGAAGATGCGTGCATACTGTGCACACGTGGCAGTGCCCGTCATAATAGCCATTTAGTTATTGTCGATTCATTCTTGGCATGCGCAGCAGAAAGATCTTAAACACTTTATTGCAACTAGAAATTCAGGTTGGACAAATTTGGAGTTATATTTGGGGATGAGGTAAAACTTGGCACCATTTTTTCCCCATCTATTGCTTGAGAAATACAGAAGCTTCCATCTTTTTCAGCCACCTGGGACTGCAGTTGATCAGATGCATCCTTCCATACTTGATGATGATGGAAATGGTTTCCTCAAGCTGCCACACCTGGGACTGCCGTAGTGGACGGACCAGCAGCAGCAGCACCAATATCCTATGGCTCCGCTGTAGCCAGCCACTCTCCTTACTTCTGGTGTATGTAATGTCCTCTGTTGCCATGTACCATTGCTTTTCTAAAATATGTATATAGAATATAACTAATTAGTAAATGCCAGTGGAAACTGAAGAAATGTGAAGTTGTTGAACTAGGACATTGTGTGTGGGGGGGGGGGGGTGTAAAAATGTAAAGGTAGCTGCTGCAAGTTTCACTGAAGAAACGGCCCTGCAGTGGTTGACAATGGTCCTTGAATGGGCCTTTACCTATGAACTGTTACTGGCTTAGGAGTAAACAAGGGGAGTAAACATCAGTTGATTGTGGGTGGAGATGGAATCTGCACCTGAGTGATAATCCAAAGTTTTGATGAGATCATGGGAACTTTTGGGTCGTTGTCATTAGTTCAAGATAAGGATTTTGTAGGAGTTAGGCTGAAAAGCTTGCTTCAGTTTTATAAACATTGTACGTTGCAAAGACATTTTAATATTTTGACACAGCCTGAAGGGATTCCTCCCAGTTTTCTGTGCAGGGGAGGTGGGGGGAGGGGTCGCTGGTTAAGTGAAAGTGCCTTGCTGTGGATGTGCAGTCTTGCTACAATGCTTCTGGCCCAGGGCAGTGGGCGAGATGCAAGGATGACCCGTCATCCGGAAGGGGCCAAGAAAACAGGGAGGGAGGGAGGGGTGGTGAATGGGAGTGGAGTATGTGGGGATGAAATGGGTGGGAATTGATTTGACTTTGTCTACCTCCCTTGTAAGGGGGGGGGGAGAACCCCTTTGTGTATGGATGTACATTGCAAAGACGGAGGGAAGGGTGGTGAATTGGAGTGGAGTATGTGAAGATGAAATGGGTGGGAGTGGATATGATTTTGGTTACCTCCCTTGTAAGGGAGATGTATGTTATGTATGAACATGTAACTTTATCTCGATACATAATTGCACTATAAATGTTTTACTCCATTTGTCCTTGCAAAAACTTGATGCTGATGGTCAAGGTTGTTGGCTCGTGTTGAATAGATACTGTAGTAGTTGTGGACTGCAAAAAATGCTTGACAGGTAGAGGCGAAGCAATGAAATGGGTTTCGAATAACCCTACATTTGAACCAGTTTGCTTCTTGCTTGTTTGCTGCAATGTTATACACTGGTAGAATCTGCTGCAGGATGAATATTTTCTTCCATAGAGACTTGAGTACCGAATAAAGGACCGGAAGGAAAGATAAGCAGTGTGCTCTGCAGTAACTAGTTTCTTTCAAACTTTAGCTCTCTGCCTAAGGAATAAAAAAAATACCAATTTCAAAGTTAAAGAATGTTACACTTGTAATGTATTATTGAAAAGCATTACACACGTCACGTGCAGGATTTTAACGGATCGTAAATCAGTTTTCCAAAACCCGAGAGACGGACGTGACGAAATAATTGCGCTCCTATTATAGCACATGTGTTCGTGTCACCGCCACACTGCATGGAAGTTGTAAGACGACTGAATCTGATCGGCTAGATTCGAATAGTTTCGTTCAATGGTCAAACATTTTGGGAAACTTGCCAATTCGACAGCAATACAGCCTGACTATAGACGAAGGCAAGTAGCTACCAGCTTGCAACCTAACAGTAGAACATTAATCTGAACGTCAATACTGCAGTATTCCTATTACCGTTTGTATCTGTTAATTAACGCTGCCATTGTTGCAGTTACGTGCTGTTGGCACTTTAGTTTCTATTTTCTTGCTGTTTTGTTTCTATTTTGTTCATCTCGCCGTTACAGTTCTTGTTCGTTTGTTATTGTTCCTCCTTCTGTTTTTTATATATAACCGTTTACGTTAGTCTGTTCCAAATAAAGGTGTCACTTTCCATTGGAAGAGCCGATACTATTTCGCCTACAGATACCTAGATCTTGAGAACATTTCAAGGAAATGTTGTTGTAAAAGTCGATCATTCAGTTTTGCTACAGGAATGAAAGATAACCTGATGTTTGGAAATTTGAAAAATGTCGTCACCGAAGTAGTTTCCACGGACGGACGGACGGACAACCCGACGGACGGACGGACGGACGGACGGACGGACGGACGGATAACCCTACGGACGGACGGACGGACGGACAACCCTTCGGACGGACGGACAACCCTTCGGACGGACGGACGGACGGACGGACGGACGGACGGACAACCCTTCGGACGGACGGACGGACAACCCTTCGGACGGACGGACGGACGGACGGACAACCCTTCGGACGGACGGACGGACGGGCAACTCTTCGTCAAACCCGCTTTCTTCTCGCAAAATGACACGAAAAGGAAACCCCCATTTCTTCTGCCTGTCGACAAAAAATAACTGAAATATAATAAACAACCCACTTGCCCAACCACAAAAGAAAAAAAAAGGTGAAAATCCCCAGATGTCATCTTTACCGACAGATTCACGCCGTCTGTCACAGAACCTCGTCACCGCCATGGGGTGGGGGGGGGCATATGCCTTGGGGCGGCATGTAAGAGTTCTGCAGTGTGATATTATGCCATAAAGGAATGACTGACAAAGTCGAAGCGAAGCACGCACCTTCCTTGTACACTTTAAATCCCGTTTAGTACTGCAGCAGCAGCATGGGTGGAGGGAGGGAGGGAGGGAGGGAGGGAGGGAGGGCACAGTAGAACAAGGCAGGAAGGCAGGAAGGCGGGGGCCCAAACGGCCAAAGTTCGCTGCGCGCCACGGCTTCGTCCCACAAGTGTTCACTTGCCCGTCTGCAATAAGGCTGTTGCACAATTTCCTCAGATTCATCTATTAAATTTTCGACTCCTTGTCATATTATGCACTAAATAGGCTACAGATATCTTCACAAATAACAGTTCCTTTGTTTAAAGCGAAACAATTATTTTAGCTCGGTATTCGTAAACGAAACACCTCAAAGTGAATTCCAAACTGAAACCTGTGAAAAGTCTGGGGTAAACTTACTCACTACGGTAAATATAACAAAAGAAACAATTAAAAGGTGTATAGAGAAACTCAAAGTTAATAAAACACCAGGGCCTGACGGTTGGCATCCAAGAATCTTAAAGGAAATGAAAAATGAGATTGTTGTTCCATTAGAAATTATTGTCAAGAAATCCATCATATCCGGAGATGTCCCAAGAGAATGGAAGCTAGCTAACGTTACTCCCATATTCAAAAAAGGTGACAAAAAGAAACCAAATAGTTTGACTTCGATCGTAGGAAAAATAATGGAAACTATCATCAGAGATGCTATCGAATATCATTTAGAAAGTAACCGTTTGATAAATGATAGCCAACATGGTTTCAGACGGAAACGTTCTTGCGTGACTAACTTACTCGAATTCTACAACACAGTTGTCTCGAATTATGACAAAAGAAACAATATAGATTTAATATATCTAGACTTTGCAAAAGCTTTTGATACCGTCCCACACGAAAGACTACTTACTAAATTAGCTTTGCATGGAATAAGTGGTAGCCTATTAGGTTGGACTAGTAATTGGTTGAAAGGTCGAAAACAGAGAGTTGTTTTAAATGGAAAAACTTCTGGATGGAAAAGTGTTGCAAGTGGAGTTCCTCAGGGTTCCGTTCTTGGGCCACTTCTATTCATAGTATATATAAATGATATAGACCATGGACTAAAATCTACTGTTTCCAAATTTGCTGATGATACAAAACTGTGCGGAGTGGAAAATGATCACTCAAACCAATTAGATATTCAAGAAGATTTAGATAAATTACAGCAATGGTCTGAAAAGTGGCTAATGAAATTTAACACAAGTAAATGCAAGGTAATGCACATAGGTAAAAATAACAGCAAGTACGATTACAAGTTATTTGGAAATTCGTTAACAAAAGTGGATAGTGAAAAAGATCTCGGCGTAATTATCAGTAACGACCTCAAATCATCCAGGCAGTGTATTTCAGCCTCTGAGAAAGCAAATAAGATTCTGGGATTGATTGCGCGATCTTTTGATTTCAAAAGTCCATCACTCATTAACAAGCTATATAAATCGTTAGTTCGTCCACATTTGGAATATGCTGTTTCCGTATGGTCACCGAATCTCATTAAAGACATTAACAGACTGGAAAAAGTACAACGGCGAGCCACAAAACTGATTCCAAATATCAAAAATAAATCATACGAAAATCGACTTAAGCACATGAATCTGTTTTCCCTAAAAAAGCGTAGAGTCAGAGGTGACTTGATACAGGTCTTTAAGATTTTAAAGGGAATTGACAACATCAAAAGTGACAAAATTTTCACATTGAATGAGAATCAGACAAGAAACAATGGTCTCAAACTGTCCGGAAATAGATTCAATTTGGAAGTAGGTAGAAACAACTTTGCCAACCGTGTAGTTAATGAATGGAATAAACTTCCTGCTCAGGTAGTGCAATGTAGTTCAGTTCGAAGCTTTAAGAATCATTTAGATAAATACCTAAGTAAGATGCTGTAATTATTATAATTTATGTTATATTATTTGTTTTTGTTTTGTTATAATTTGTCTGTCTGATTTTCATTTATTATTAGTTATATGTCAATTTATTATCATTTACTATTTACCTGTTTGTTTGTTATTCAACTATACCAATGCATTTATTTATGTATTTTAATTGTTATTTACATTGTTATAGTTTTAATTTATTATTATGTTGTTTTTTTTTTTTTTTTTTTTTTTTTTTTTTTTTTTTTTGCATCCGACCTAGATATGGATCAAAAGGTCTCCTGTCGGCATGCTTTGCCTTTGTAATCCTTTGTAATCCTTTGAAATAACTGAAGTGCTTATTCTTTACCATTGGGCATGCATGCATGCACGCTCTTACGTACACTCTACGACATTTTCCGTTAGAACGAGATTCTCTCTTCTATATATAGTCCTCACGTTCATTGTTTACAATGATAAATGTCCCATTTTAACGAGTGACTCGTTACTTTTCAAGAATGTGACCTAGATGCCGTTATTATAGTAATGTTCGGGTTTGGCACTGAATAGGCTAGCCATTCCCCCTATACTAGGAGGGGGCCGGTTAATCCATTTCTAAATCTTGCCAGTTGGAGAACTGAACGACGTGAACCTAATGGCAATTTTGGTAAATATGATAATGTCGATAATTAATAGTTAACCTCGGCATCTTTATCAGTATGATCAGTACTGTTAGGTTATTATTGCATTGTGGAGTGAGATGATGATAGGCAGCATTTGGAAGCAGCAGCAGCAGCAGCTGTGGGGGGGAGTCGTCACACAATGTCAAGACGATGAATGTGGAGAAGATGGAGTAGTGGCCAGAATAATAATTAATAATGATAGATGCAAGTTAAATACTCTGAATTCTTTCTCTAGAAATTGTAATAATAATAATAATAGATTAGAGTAAACTAAATAATAGGATATTGCAATACATTTACAGATGCACTTCATCCATTATTTATGCATATGTGAACACTTTATTCCTTACACAAGCACACACACGCACAAGCACCACACACACACACACACACATACATACACACACGCATTCACAGCACATGCGCGCGCATACATATGAGCTCTGAGCTCTCTTCCGGGAGGGTAATAGCTGTCGATCACGTGATCCAAGACCATGGTGAATCACACACACGCGCACACAGACGAACAATCATAAAATGGACAAAATTTCTGTTAAGAAAAGATTAATTGCCCTAGATTGGAGTATGTTGCACAGGTAGCCGGCAACGGTGCAAAAAAGAATCATAAAAATGGAAAAGAAGGGGCAGTATTATTCAGAACTATGGAAAGCGTCGATATAACTGACGTAATAAAAAAAGACAGACATGGGAAAAAATTGAAACGAGGCGTTTACAGCATATCTAGAAATGACTTACTTTCCCCATCCGGATGATAATTATGTGGAACTAATTAACTCGCGTGGCAGAGGAGACAATGTCGGCTAAGCAGACGACACGAGCAAATTTGAAAGGAAATTTTGATCGATTGAAATGGAAACCGTATTCCGTGAAAATCGCTCATATTATAATTAAGTAAATGCACACCCAGGACTGAATTGATTTCAAAATCGCTGGGCTGCGAGTCGTTACTCCAACTCTCGCGGGCGGGGAGTTGTGTGTGTGTGTGTGTGTGTGTGTGTGTGTGTGTGTGTGTGTGTGTGTGTGTGTGCGTGTAAGGTCACAGCATTACCCATAGATCGGTCACATATGAACTCTGAGCTCTCTTTCGGGAGGGAAATAGCTGTCGATCACGAGTCCAACACGTGAGCCAAAGAAAAGTGAATCACACACACACACACACACACACACACACACACACACACACACACACACACACACACACACACACACACACACACACACACACACACACACACACACACACACACACCGTCTGAATTTGTTTAACAACTCTTGCTCCACAGCTCAGCTGCTGAGAAATCTATCAAGTTTTATCAACATTCGTTTCTTACTCTTGTCTACAAAATAAAATAAAGAGAAAAAAAAATCTTATTGTGGATTTGCATACAAACTGTGATAAAATGTCGACAACAACCGGGTATAACGTTATGCAGAACAAATATATGAAGATGCACTTTTGCAAATATTTTTAGTTATTGTCTAACATATTTCCGTGTGACGTCATGTCGCGCGGTAGTGAAAATATTTCACAACATACTAAAGTGTTCATAATTCACCCATGACATTGGGCTATTTTGATAGAAAAAAAAATATTATAAAAACCTAATTTATTGTGAAAAATACAAGATTAACCATGATTTTTGACAGTCTATCATAGTTTCTAGCTGTGTAACATATTCCCGTGTGACGTCATGTCGCGCGGTCGTGAAAACATTTCACATAATATACTAAAATTGGTATAATTCACCCATGACATTGGGCAGTTTTAATAAGAAAATAAAAAAAACTAATATTTTATGAAGAATAAAAGATTAAGCATGATTTTTGCCAGTACAGCATAATTTCTAGTTGTCTAACATATTCCCATGTGACGTCATGTCGCGCCGTCGTGAAAACATTTCACATAATATACTAAAATGGGCATAATTCACCCATGGCATTGGGCTATTTTAATGAAAAGATAATTGAAAAAAAAGTAATTTATCTTGAAGAATAAAAGATTAAGCATGATTTTTGTCAGTCTAGTAATTTTTTTATTTTTTTTGTCTAACATATTCCCCTGTGACGTCATGTCGCGCCGTCGTGAAAATATTTCACATAATATACTAAAATGGGCATAATTTACTCATAAATTTAGGCTATTGTAGTGAAAAAATACCATAAAGATCTAATTCATTACGAAGAATAAATGGTTAAGTATGATCTTTGCCAGTCTAGCATAGTTTTTATTTGTGTTCTAACATATTCCCTTGTGACGTCATGTCGCGCGGTCGTGAAATTTTTCACAATATACTAAAATTGGCATAATTCACCCATGGCACTGGGATATTTTAATGAAAAAATATTATAAAAACCTAATCTATTATAAAGAATAATAGATTAAGCATGATTTTTGCCAGTCCAGTATAATTTTTAGTTGTTGCTTAATATATTCCCGTGTGACGTCATGTCGCGCGGTCGTAAAAATATTTCACATAATATACTTAAATGGGCATAATTCACCCATGACTATGAGTTATTCTAATGAAAAAAATATTATAAAAACCCAAATTTTAATGAAGAATGAAAAAATAAGCATGATTTTTTCCAGTCTAGCATAGTTTCTAGTTGTCTAATATATTCCCGTGTGACGTCGTGTCGAGCAGTGGTGAAAACATTTCACATAATTGCACTAAATAATTCACCCATGACATTGGGCCATGGGAAAATATTATAGAAAGATTTTTTTTAGTAATAAAAAAAAAATTAAGAGTTATGCTTGGCAGTCAAGCATGACCCTTAAGTTGTCAAAGATATTTCCGCTTGAGAATTTATTACTTTTTGACCGTCCTCTGACCGTATCAAGTAATTTTTTGCTCAAGACAGTCCAGGCGATATTACGTTGTTTTATGCTATATTCAGGTTTACTTTGGTATAGTGAAGAGTTACTTTGGACAGGGCAGACAAACAATGCCTGAACTCAAAACTAAATACGACAATTGAAAAACAAGGATATACTCGTATTTGGAACTATACATGAATTGGAGATTGGGAGACGGGACCTCACGAGTGTTGTTCCTTTCCTGTATACTACAAATAGGTAAATATAATTAGGTAAACGCACACACGGCTTTCGTCCTTTTACTCTCATCTCAGCTGTTGACTGACGCGTTGAGGACTTGCCCGGCGTTGATGTAGATCCGCCCTTGTTGCACGGAGTCGTGCGCCCGCTGGATGCTCTACAAAAATTGATATTCCATAGGGAAACTTAACATCCTTATAAAAAAATTT
>NC_134820.1:33198299-33240799 GCF_046742065.1 Oratosquilla oratoria | reverse complement strand
CACAAGGCCTACACTTGACAACACAAAGTTGAAATAATGTTCTTTCTTTCTACTTATATTTTAGTTTATCAATTTATCATTTGATAGTTTATCAGTTTGAAATAGATTTGCGAAACGAGATCCAAATCCTAACGTTTTTGTATTCGTTTTCTTTGCGTTCAGTTCCGTGGAAAAAAGGCACATCGACGTCAATACTGAGCTTATTTTTAGTATTTTGATTAACATATACAAAAAATAATGAGTATTTACTTCATTATAAATCACAGGAAATCAGACAAGCAATTGCTTCCATTTTTATATATGGGGAATACAATTTTCGTACATTACCAAAGAACAACAAATTGATAAGAAAAAAAAAAATTGGGGCAAATTTCGGAAAAAATGTTGTTGCCTATCTTTTTTTTATTGAAATTTTTTAATATGCATAGGTTGCTAATATTTCATTCTTTTACTTATACATTTTTTTATTTTTGTTTTTCTCAAATTAAAAAATTAGAATGAGCAAGCTTCCTTACATACCATTGTTCAGTTCATGTAATTTATTCGTTACACAGTAAATGTCAATTTGGAAAACTGATTTTTTTTAAAGTATCATTAAATATTTCTGTATTCTTGACATTTTAAAGACGATATTATGTCTTTCCACTACACACATACATTGAAATCTTAGTTATATGGCTTTATTGCACGGAACTATAATTTTACTGCAACTAGATTATTTGCTCAGTTGTCACATGGAAAATATAAATGAATCGTTAGCTTAACCTGAGGACATGATTTATTCTTTTATTGTCTAATATCTATTCTGATCATTTCCGTTACTTCTTTTTCCCTATGTACCTCCTCTTCTAATTCACCAGTCGTCTTATAGATCAGTAATTGTCCATTCCGCTTCGACTCAACTTCCCATATCTCATCAAATTTCCCATATTACTTCATTTACTTTCGCCACGTCCTCTCTTCCCACTCCCTTATTACCCAAATACTTCGTCTAATTCCACAACTTTTTGTCAACCCTTCTCTTCAGTCTTCCATTGACTTTTGCCATTTTCTTAATCCTCCTCCACTTGATCATTCGTAGAATGCAATTTACACTTTTTATATTTCCCTTCCATCTTGACCATCGCTATCCATTCACCCGTCCCTTGGAGCAATGAATATTTCTTGTGAATGTCGACATTATAGCAACCCGATCAAGTCGTCCGATGTTATATAAATGCATATAGGATATGTATACTGGCTGTAGGTCTCCAATGGATGTTCTAATTGTTACATAACTTTCTTGTCACACTTCTCTTGTTATATTAGAAAACTGATTACTTGTTTGTTATACAATTTCCTTTAAACAAACCCGAGTTTCCACGAGAAATAATCTAAGAATTCCATTGTTCATTCTTTAACGATTATTTCTTTTTGACAAATATTGGTCAATAAATGTATTTGTATATTTTGCAACCGTTACCTATATCTGCAAAAAGAGACTTATATAAAGAGGAAGGGAGAGGGAACAGACCGGTTAAAGTAGGGAGAGATGATGACAAAAAGGAGCAGCACGCACGACTCTGAGCTCTACTCAGTTGCGGTCACTGACTGATTAAACCATAGGCCGCACGAAAATGATTGTTTTTTGAAAGTAATAATTTTCTTTAAATATTATAAGAGAACACGCCACCAATATTTCTTGTCAATTTCTATTATCACTAAAAGAATTTTAACCATGAATTAGTTTGATAACTGAACCTGCCACCATAATATGTATGAAATTAGTACACGTTGTATTCTCGTTTGCTTACGTATGTCTATCTAGTAAATTATATTTTTAGACTTGATGCTCACAGATGAATGTTGTAGGGTGTCATTCTTATATTATTATTATTATTTTCTTTTCTTTAGCAGACCTGGCGACATTTGGCGAGGGCGGGAGGGTGAGAGGAGAGGTTTGGTTGGGTTGCGTGTCGACGTGACGGTGAGCAGGTCAGCCATGAAACACTTCTTAACCTCCTCCCCCTCCCTTCCACTTTCTCTTTCGATGATGGAAACTTCGAGCATTTCTGAGAGTAGGAAAATTTGCGGAGGGAGGAAAATATACATTGGCGGGGCACAGAACTGTTGATCTGCAAATTGACTACACCATTCGAGTACATGAAAATCATCACATTTTCGGGTCTTCTAAATATATTAATAAATCTAAAACGGGAACTCGAGGGAATAAACTAGCAACATCATAGCTAACAAGATTAGAATCAAAGGAGGGATTTTGACCAGAGATGGCTATGATGTTGATAGTTTATTTACTCGAGTTCCCATTTTAGATTTATTAATATATTTAGACGATGAATTAAAGAAATATGACATGCCTCTGCCGGTCCACACAATAATCTGTCTCATTAAGTTATTATGTGCATTAATTAGGTTCAAAATTTGAATTTAACGGTAAATTTTATATGCAAAAGTTTGGAATGGGAATGGGGAATCCTTTATCTCCTGTTCTAAGCAACTTGTATATGGAATTTTTTGAAAGAGATATTTTGCCTAAAATTATTCCTAACAAAGTCATTTGGTATAGATATGTTGACGATGGCAAATGATCACTTTAACCAATTAGATATTCAAGAAGATTTAGATCAATTACAGCAATGGTCTGAAAAGTGGCTAATGAAATTTAACACAAGTAAGTGCAAGGTAATGTACATAGGTAAAAATAACAGTAAGCACGATTACAAGTTATTTGGAAATTCGTTAACAAAAGTGGATAGTGAAAAAGATCTCGGCGTAATTATCAGTAACGACCTCAAATCATCCAAGCAGTGTATTTCAGCCTCTGAGAAAGCAAATAAGATTCTGGGACTGATTGCGCGATCTTTTGATTTCAAAAATCCATCACTCATTAACAAGCTATATAAATCGTTAGTTCGTCCACATTTGGAATATGCTGTTTCTGTATGGTCACCGAATCTCATTAAAGACATTGACAGACTGGAAAAAGTACAACGGCGAGCCACAAAACTGATTCCAAATATCAAAAATAAATCATACGAAAATCGACTTAAGCACATGAATCTGTTTTCCCTAAAAAAGCGTAGACTCAGAGGTGACTTGATACAGGTCTTTAAGATTTTAAAGGGAATTGACAACATCAAAAGTGACAAAATTTTCACATTGAATGAGAATCAGACAAGAAACAATGGTCTCAAACTGTCCGGAAATAGATTCAATTTGGAAGTAGGTAGAAACAACTTTGCCAACCGTGTAGTAAATGAATGGAATAAACTTCCTGCACAGGTAGTGCAATGTAGTTCAGTTCGAAGCTTTAAGAATCATTTAGATAAATACCTAAGTAAGATGCTGTAATGATTATAATTTATCTTATATTATTTGTTTTTGTTTTGTTATCATTTGTCTGTCTGATTTTCATTTATTATTAGTTATATGTCAATTTATTATTATTTACTATTTACCTGTTTGTTTATTATTTAACTATACCTATGCATTTATTTATGTATCTTATTTGTTATTTACATTATCATAGTTTTTATTTATTATTTTATTATTAATATGATTTTTTTTTCCGCATCCGACCTAGATATGGATCAAAAGGTCTCCTGTCGGCATGCTCCGCCTTTGTAATCCTTTGCAATCCTTTGTAATAATAATAATTATAATAACAATAATGATAATTCATACATATATAATGATACTTCCACTACTTCTACTATTCTACTGTCATTCTTTGTTACACTATCAATCTGTGTCGTGAGGAAGCTTGGGCCCAGGAGTGGTCTTGCCCCGCGGAAGAGTAAGGAAGTTGGGCGACGAAGAAGAAGATTTTTAGTTTTGGTCCTAGAAGAAAGCTGTGGGACCTCATGGGGATAAGACGCC
Source organism: Oratosquilla oratoria (assembly GCF_046742065.1). Taxonomy (NCBI): domain Eukaryota; kingdom Metazoa; phylum Arthropoda; class Malacostraca; order Stomatopoda; family Squillidae; genus Oratosquilla; species Oratosquilla oratoria. The sequence goes on along the minus strand of NC_134820.1, from coordinate 33,236,920 downwards.
ACCGAAGAAGGTCCCTTCGAAGAATGGCTTGGGAAGCCATGCAGTGACTGGCGCTCCCCCGAACTCCTCAAAGTCCCTTCAAGACGACGCGACGCCATGGCCCGGGCAGCCGACGCGTCATTGTCAAGACCTTTATGGACATTAAGGAACTTATGGGCTTTTTCAAACGGGCTAAGAGAAAGGGCCAAAAGGTCATTGAAGAGACTATACGGTCCTCGAGGAGAAAATCAAAGGCTTTTTCCAACAGGCTTCCGCATTACGAGCCAAAGTTGATGTCAAAAGGTCATTACAAAGACCTTATAGGCTCTGAAGATTGATTATGGGCTTTTTTGAATGGGCTTAGTAAATGGACAGACTCGGTGCGAAAAAAGACATTGAAGTCTTGATCATGTGCAAATCTTTTGGGCTTTATGATTGGGCTTCATAATAAGATGATATAATTGGGCAAACCACAAGGAAAACGATCACGAAAAACGATCTTTTGTTCTTTGGAAAGAAATTTCGGGCTTTTGGAATAAGCCTCGCGAGGCTGGAGCATTTTGACTTGGGCTAAAAGAAGCTTTTAGTTGCTTGCAGGCCAGCAGGAGCCATAAGACAACAAATCGACAGAAGTTACTTGGGCGAATTGGGCTAGCCCTCAGCTGAATAAAATCCTTTGCTTTTATATTGGACAAAATTCCTACATTGTTATTAGTTCAGTGACATTGGCAGTATTCTTTATCATATTATTTTGTCTAAAGGCACAGTGACACTGCTTGAATGAACATATTTCTATTTTTCTGGGAATAAATCATATTCATAGTGATGGACATGTCTGAATAAAATACAATTATTTATAAAGGCAGAGTGCTCCTGTATTTGACTGGTAGATCGCATTAGGGTAACTGTGGAAAAAGTAGATCATATCTTGCAAAAGGTTCATCTGTTTTGTGTGTGTATGTATGTATATATATATATATATATGTGTCTATATATATGTGTCTATATATATATATATATATATATATATATATATATGTATGTATATATATATGTATGTATGTATGTATATATATATATATGTATGTATGTATATATATATATATGTATGTATGTATATATATATATGTATGTATGTATATATATATATATGTATGTATGTATATATATATATATGTATATATATGTATGTATGTATATATATATATGTATATATGTATGTATATATGTGTATGTATGTATATATATATATGTTTTTATATATATATATGTTTGTATATATATATATATGTATGTATGTATATATATATATATGTATGTATGTATATATATATATATGTATGTATGTATGTATATATATATATATATTAGATTGCACTAATGTCGTAACACATTGGTAAAATTTAAACTTAGAACCCTGTGTCTCTGGAAGGGCCAAAGTAAGGGCCTAGAATTGGCCGAGGAAGGTTCTAGGAAGCCGAAGTAAGGGTCTGGAAAGGGCCAAGTAAGGGCCTAGAATTGGCCGAGGAAGGCTAGGAAGCCGAAGCAAGGGTCTGGAAGGAACCAAATAAAGGTCTGGAAGGGATGTAGTAAGGATCTGGAAGGAGCAAAGAAAGCTCTGGAAGAATTTCTACAAGAACATGACTGACTGTTTACTTCTGGTCTTCTTCGCATGCGTATACAGACGTGAGCATGTTGACTTCGTGTCGTACAGACTCTTTTCTTTTGGTTTTCCAGTAAGAAAGAAATACGTTTCTCACATTCTTGTGGTTTGTGTTAGACCTGAAGGAAATGTCTCCTTCTTATGGCATTTTACCTTTGCTTCCAAATAGTTGGGAATGACATGCTATAGAACAGTGTTTCTTAACTGGGGATCCGTGGACTGCAGAAACCTAGCAAGGGGTTCGGACGACAGTGAATTTAATATGTTACAGTTCATTCCTCTCATGATTTTTTTTTTTTTTTTTTTTATGATTACACAATTTACTTTTTTTTTTTTTTAACATTTTCCCTGGCTTGTTGAGTCTCTCTGAATGTGGCGATGTTGATATATTACAATGTTGTCTGTCACTAAATGCTCAGGAAAAGTGGCTAGTCCCGTATAATATAAAAATTGATGTAAGGGTTTCCCAAAGCTTAAAATGTTGAGAAACATTGTGTGTACACCAAATTATTACTATCATTATCATCATTATCATTAATATTATTATTTATTTTTCATTTTATTTATTATTATTATTATTATTATTATTATTATTATTATTATTTTCTTTTTAGAATAAAAGTTTGTTTGGATATTTGATCAACGTTTGACACAGATAAGATGAGAATGATTGTAAAGACAAGAGCGACAGCAGACAGAATCTGTCAAGGAAGGAAAAATTGTGAAAAATTGAGATCAATTTTCAAAGTCTTTCCAGCTCTTCATTCTGTGTTTTCATAATCTAATTCTATTCCATCACCGTATCTCTCTCTCTCTCTTTCTCTCATTCTCTCTCTCTCTCTCTTTCTCTCGCTCTCTCTTCTTCTTCTTCTCTCTCTCTCTCTCTTTCTATCTCTCTCTCTCTTTTTCTCTATCTCTTTTTCCCTCCCCTTCCCTCCCTCCCTCTCTTGCTTTCCCTCTCCTTCTTCCCTTCTTCTTTCTCTCCTTCCTTCACGATTTCTTTCACTTCTTCCTCTCTCTTCCACCTTCCTCTCTCTTCCACCTTCCTCCTCTTCCACTCTACCTCCTCTTCCCACCACCACCACTCCCTCGACCTCCATCTACTTATCTAATTTCACCTAATACCTCCACTTTCATTATCAGTCGGGTCTAGTGGTATCAACTCCAACACCCTTCTCTCTCTCTCTCTCTCTCTCTCCCTGCCCCCTCTCTCTCTTCCGCTCCCTCTATCTCTCTTCCTCTGTCCTTCTGTTTCTCTCTGTCCTCTCTCTCTGTCCATATCCTTCCTCTTTCTCTCTCTCTCTCCCTGTAGGTGTGTGTGTGTGTGTGTGTGTGTGTGTGTGTACTGTACGTACGTGTACACAGCATATGCACACGTGTAGCTGTGTAAATATATGCACGGATGCATGTATGTGTATGTATGACAATGACACAGACGAAAGGAGACAAAACCTTTTCCCCGTCCACTGACAGAACAACCAGCTGTCAGGCGCGCCGGCTGACCAGCTGACATCCTGAATCCATAAAGATGAGACGGGGGGGGGGGGGAGAGGAGGGGGAAGGGGGAAGAAGGGTGGAAGGTCTGAAGGTGTATAAGGTCAAATGCCATAATTCTGTAAGATGCACAAATCGATGACTTACCTTAGCGGGATCTTACTGTACTGGATGATCATCCGCTATGGCACTGAGTGGATGAATATGGAACCATTTGGGTGCATGAGCATCCTACAGCCATCCAAGGACGATGGATTAAGAATATTTAGCGTATAGTGTGTGAGACTCACCTTAAAAAATCACCATCCCGTAGTAAGGTAAAACCTGTCAGTCGTGGCAAGCCGTTTTTTTTTTTTTTTTTTGTAGACCGGTGTTTGGGTCGCTTCCCCACCTGGCCAGGGTTGTCGGGAACGAACGGGACAACGCCCGCAGTGGCCCCCAGGAACCGAACTCACTCCCACCTGCTCATGAGTTCGACACTGTATCCATTGGGCTACCGCGCGACTCTATAGTGTTGTGTCTGACATAAAATGTGTATTTGATCACATTGTTGGGCGAATTATTTTGCTGTCGTACTAAATATTATGGGAACTGTTGGATGGACTGTGAGGAGATCTAGCGTTTTCCTTTAGTCATCGCTCATCCGAAGAAGTTATCGCTCGTTCCAATTCGACCGTGTTTCAAAATAGCAGAGAAATATAGTCCGATATTTCTAATAATCAGACTTTATGGTCCACTGCATGACCGGCCTATCCCCCTGAGGAACGATACGGCCTCTGTACATCACCATGATGGCTCAGTTCGGCTTGGTATAATGTTGGTATGTATGGTGTGAAGTGCTGCATGTGGAGTTTGTGGTATGTTGGTATGGCTGTGGCTGTAAATGAAATCTGAAATCAGTCTGATCAGCTCGACCATACTGATGAGGCTCTAGCACATATATGCGACACTGACCTACCGCACCCCTAATGTCAGCCGTTGTGGTATTCATATTTATGTTATGTACTTTACTTAAGTACTGTATATTTAAAGGCAATTAAAAATTGCCATTAAAATAAACAATTTAGTAATCGTACTGGTAAAAAGCAGACTCCAGGAGAATAAGTAAAGATGTTTATTCCAGATGAATTAAGAGAAATGAATAATTTTTATCTCACGACGTAGTCGTCGAAGGGGATCCCAGAGGTCTTCAGAAGAAGTCCTCCGTAGTTCTTCCCCTCCCACTGGAGAAAAAAGACAGAAGCTTCCTTGATTTTTTTCCTTCCCTAGTGTACCTACTTCCAGAAGAAGTCGCTGAAGAAGGTCGAAGAAGGTGAGCCCAGACTTCAAGAGAACTTCAGAGTCCTCCTTGGTCCTCCTCCAGCTAAAGGAAGGACAACATCGAGGTTTCCGTGAGTTTTTTTGGGGGGTGTTCTTCAGATCTTCAAGAAAATCCGAGTCCGTGTCTTGCGCGCGTCCTTCACGATGGGATTGGGTCCCTTTCCCGTCCGAAGATCCTCACTCGGCCTTGCTGGCGAAGGGGTACCCGAAGGGGTGGCCGTAGTAGGGCCAGGCTGCGGGATGGGCGAATCCGCCGTAGGCGAAGGGGTGGACGCCCCCGACGGCGGGGAAGGAGTATGTAGGTGAGGGGAGCGGCGGCGGCGGCGGCGGCGTCTTCGTCAGCGCTGACGGGGAGGTACTGTAAGGGTTCAAGAAGAACTGGGGGTCGGCCTCGCGCTTCTTGCGGGCCTCGGCAGCCTCCTCTTCGGCAGGAGCGGTGGCGGCGGCGGGCTCCTCTGCGGCCTCTGCCGGCGTCAGGAAGGGGTTGTTGAAGTAGGGGTTGTAGTAGTAGGGGTTGTTGTTGTTGTAGTAAGGGAAAGCGTTGTAGCCGCCCCAGGGGAGGCCAGCAGCGTGGGGCAGGGCGCCGTAGTGGGGGAATCCTCCGGAGTAAGCGGACGGGACGGTGTACTCGTAGGTGAGGGGCTCCGCTTGCTCCGACTTGACGGAGACGATGGGGCTCACGGGGTATCCGGAGTGGAGGAGGAGCTGAGGGCCGGCCTGGCAGGGAGGAGTTATGTTTTTCCGAAAAATGTTTCTTCGGGGCACCAGCTTGTAGATGGCACGTTAATCTTCTGGAGAGAAGAAAAATGGAGAACTACCTAAAGCATGACACCATCCCTCCCGAGAAACCCCCCTCAATTATTCTTAATTACAGAGCTTTTATGAGTACGGCTTACCGAACGGACGAAAGAATCCTCAGGGAAATTGTTGAACGCGGTGTACAACCATCCGACCCTGGAGAAAAGCTGGAGCTTCGGGTTTATTATAAGAATTTTAAAACGTCAAACCTCATCCTGCGAAATAACCCGACCCGTAACCTCCACCCCCTACGGAGGAGTAATGCCCACTATGAGTTCATCTGCCCGCACGAGGACTGTAAGCTTCGTCCTGTATCTTACATAGGAATGACGACCACTTCTCTCTCTCCAGAAGATTAACGTGCCATCTACAAGCTGGTGCCCCGAAGAAACATTTTTCGGAAAAGCATAACTCCTCCCTGACTAGAAAGATCCTGGTGGAAAATACAAAGATCATCGACTCCGCACATAACTTTCATCGTCTGGAGATCCTGGAGGCCCTCCATATTCGAGAGAAGGCTCCATCCATAAATGTACAGGGAGGTACAACCTCCGTGGCTCTAGCTTCACTGGGTGGACAACTGACCCTCCCAGCACCCCACGGAGTGCCACGGACGTAATTCCCACATAAGATCTTTGATCTTTCTTCACTATTTTGTATAAGCTTTCCCAGTTCACCTATTGTCATATATATAAATTGTTTCTATTACCATTTAGATGTACTTGAAAATGCTCTAAGAAGGGCGAAACGTCGTATAATACACAATATGAACTTCGGCAATCTTTTATTCCGACTTCATGAAAAAAAGAAGCACTATTAGAAAGGTTGAATCCTTCAACAAGAAGCTTATTCTTGCACAAGCAGCGGTCAAATTTAATTCTATATGTATATATATATATATATATATATATATATATATATATATATATATGACTGGAGGTGGAAGAAGCAGACGAGGAGTAATAGGGGAATTTTACGTTTTAACGTTTCGACCCGCAGGGTCTTGATCACAGAGCTAACAACTCAAACGTAACAGGATATTTTGTACATGGACGGGTCATCTCATGGGACGCTTCGGAGTGCTTGTTATTTTATTTGTGTATTCTTTTATCATTAGTAAGCTTGTGGCTTTTGCTAAACATATAAATCCTTCTCTATGGTTAATGTTGTTATTAGTGTTAATGTATGCTGCCTCAATTGTCTTCCTTAGTTTCTTGGATGAACCTTTATTTAATACGGTTGTGTTGTTTCAGTCTGGAAGGTGGCCATGTTTATCCACATGCATTACTATGGAGTTAGATGTTCTATGGGCTTTTACGTTATTGTTATGTTCATTTATCCTTTTATTAAGTCCGCGACCAGATTCACCAAAATATATTACATATATGTGGGCTGTGTGTGTGTGTGCGTGTACGCGTGCGTGAGAGCATTCCATTTTGACAGAATTCGCATGTCAAGAAGGGACCCAGAAAAGAACTGCACTCTAAAGATCGACCGGACACCTTTTTCTAGACATGATGATGATGATGATGATGATGATGATGATGATGAAAATGATGAAAATGATGATGATGATGATGATGATGATGATGATGATGATGATGATGATGATGATGATGATGATGATGATAACGACGCTCACTTTAAGTACCTCCTGGGCTTTTTGTCGACGGGACCCTACGAGTATTACCTCAGTGTGCCACCCACCATATTCACTCCTGAGGATTGCTTACTTCTTCTTCATTGACACATGTGGATGTCGACTCAGCAACCTTCCTCTTTTATCTATACGTATATACCTTGATGCAATGTATAGGCTTCTTCTCGTTTCCGTAGATGGCTGTGCTTATTTCTCTCCCATTTATGTAGATGGCCGTGTTTATTTCTCTCCCGTTTATGTAGATAAATGTGTTTATCTCTAATATTTATGTAGATGGCTGTGTTTATCTCTTACATTTATGTAGATGTCTGTGTTTATCTCTAACATTTATGTAGATTGCTTTGTTTATTTCTCTCCCGTTTATGTAGATGGCTGTGTTTATCTCTCTCCCATTTATGTAGATGGCTGTGTTTATCTCTAACATTTATGTAGATGGCTGTGTTTCTCTCTCCCATTTATGTAGATGGCTGTGTTTATCTCTAACATTTATGTAGATGGTTGTGTTTATCTCTAACATTTATGTAGATTGCTTTGTATATTTCTCTCCCGTTTATGTAGATGTCTGTGTTTATCTCTCTCTCATTTATGCAGATGGCTGGGTTTATCTCTAACATTTATGTAGATGACTATGTTTATCTCTCTCCCGTTTATGTAGATGGCTGTGTTTATCTCTCATTTATGTAGATGGCTGTGTTTATCTCTAACATTTATGTAGATGGCTGTGTTTATCTCTAATATTTATGTAGATTGCTTTGTTTATTTCTCTCCCGTTTATGTAGATGTCTGTGTTTATCTCTCTCCCATTTATGCAGATGACTGGGTTTATCTCTAACATTTATGTAGATGACTATGTTTATCTCTCTCCCATTTATGTAGATGGCTGTGTTTCTCTCTCCCATTTATGTAGATGGCTGTGTTTATCTCTAACATTTATGTAGATGGCTGTGTTTATCTCTAACATTTATGTAGATTGCTTTGTTTATTTCTCTCCCGTTTATGTAGATGTCTGTGTTTATCTCTCTCCCATTTATGCAGATGACTGGGTTTATCTCTAACATTTATGTAGATGACTATGTTTATCTCTCTCCCGTTTATGTAGATGGCTGTGTTTATCTCTAACATTTATGTAGATGGCTGTGTTTATCTCTCTCCCATTTATGTAGATGGCTGTGTTTATCTCTCTCCCATTTATGTAGATGGCTGTGTTTATCTCTCTCCCATTTATGTAGATGACTATGTTTATCTCTCTCCCGTTTATGTAGATGGCTGTCTATTTCTCTTCCATTTATGTAAATGGCTGTGTTTATCTCTCTCCCGTTTATGTAGATGGCTGTGTTTATCTCTCTCCCGTTTATGTAGATGACTGTGTTTATCTCTCTCCCATTTGTGTGGATGGCTGTGTTTAACCAAGTGCACTGAGAGTGAACTTGATCTTCTTTATGTTTCTTTATCTTTTCTTATTGGTTTATCCATTTATTTGTTTTATTCTATTTATGTTTTATTTGTTTATCTATTTATTCATTTTGTGTTGTTTAAGTCTTTTGTCTCGTCCTAGATGAGGTTCTCCATTGTGAACAGATTCACATATACCGTAAGACATTTTTTTTTTAAATACTCTCTGTCTACGCATTCCTATTTCTTTCATTACGTCTGCTGTCTTAAGCGGACTCTAGACGATCAATACTATTGCGCAATATTCCGTATTGCACAATATTACTGATGGTGCAGGGATGGTTCGTGATGGTTGGGGCAGGAGATTGTGATCTCTGGATGGTGTCGGCAAGGTGGTCAATATTATTGTACAATATTGCGCAATATTATTGATCGTGTAGGGCCCACTTTAGTGCCTAGCGATGTGATTTTTACACCTGAAGAGAGACAATGAGAACTTTTTTAGAGAAAATACCTGAAGACCTTGCGACCTACATCTGCGTTACACTGTCCGATACTGCTCTTATGACTTGCTGATGGCTCTAACAAAATAGAGCTGGGCGCGCTACCGCTGGAGGGTAGTGCGTTACCACCGGACAGGTAGTGCGTTACTGGAAAAATCTGGAGGTGTATTTCGGTCAATGCGTTACCGATTTTAATTGTCCTATACATGTATACATATATACGTAGTAACGCGGAACGCTCTAAGGAAATTAAAATCTGTAACGCATTGATGGAAATGTACCCTCAGTTTTTTCGGTAACGCATTACCTGCCCGGCGGTAACGCGCCCAGCAGCTCTGTAGCAAAGTCTCCGTTGTGAGTTCATTGGACTCCAAAAGTTATGATATCTTAGCCAGGGAGGGGGGAGAAGGAGATCGTCATAGAAACCTCTGGCGCCAATCGCCAGGTGAGTTTATGGATGGAGATATTTGAACTTGAAAACATGATGTCCTCATCCGTCACAGCCGCATAATGTAACATCGTAATGATACTTTCCTCTCCAAATTTAAAGTTTCTAGAATCGTAATAGGACCATTAACTTCTCACATGAATAGATCAAAGCGGAAGAAACCAATGTTGTGGCATTTCTTTAGGTGTTCTTTTATCGCCCCCGTTTGCTGATGGTATGTTAACCTTCTGCCTGAGGCATTACAGAAAACCAATGTAATTTATGAATTCACTTGTCCAGAGGAAGACTTTGCACTTCCAGCGAGATACATTGGTCATACACAATGTACCTTAGGCAGAAGGTTAACATACCATCAGCAAACGGGGGCGATAAAAGAACACCTAAAGAAATGCCACAACATAGTAATCACAAGGGATTTAATATCTAAAAATACTAAAATCATTGGACACCATTATAATTCAAGAAAACTCCAGCTCTTAGAATCTATATACGTTAGAGAAAAAGCCCCTTCCATCAATTTGCAATGCGACCTAATATCTAATATCCCCTTGTATAGCCATAAATTGCAACATTCCGCCTCTACCACCCCCTCCCCCTCAGCTTCACCCTCTCCTCTCCCTCCTCCTCCTCCTCCTCCCCCACCCCCTCCGCACACCCTCTCTCCTCATCAGGTCTCTGAACCATTTAAAAGGGCAGAGGTCACGGGTAATCCGCTAATCTCCTCACACCTGCATAGGAGAAGGTCGCCCCGGGTTAATATGTAGCCCCTCGCCATCCTTTTCACCTAAGGCAAGAAGTAGTTTTTAATATTATTATTATCATTATTATTATTAATAATATTATCTTTAGTGTTATCATTCATTCTAATTTAAAATGTAAATGCAATTGTAAGATTTGATATAAATTGTAAATGTGTAATAATCAATGTAATTCAGACTAGTATCATAAATATCTATTGTATCTTTAAAACAGAAATACCAGAAGATGTCTTATTAGAGACGAAACGTCGTGCAATAAAATGGAGAAGTATAATGAATTGGTCTATGCCCACCCTATCCAAGGGAAGAATATAATTAGAAAAAAAGAAAATACTAGAAATAAATTCAACAAATTCCAGAATGATGTCGTATTCAACAAAATATATATATATATGTATATATCTATCTATACACATACATATATCATATATGTATGTATATACATACACACACACATATATACATATATATATATATATTATATATGTATGTATATACATACACACACACACACATATATATATATATATATATATATATATATATATATATACATTGGATATTTCAAATATTATTTTACTTAAGATAGTATGCAACCCTTTAAAATCATGGATTTCTGAATGTATCCCTTGCAGCACTGAAATGTTTGCCCACCCACCCACCCACCGCTGGCTGGCCTACATACAGTCAGAATACGAGCTCCTTGAGATGGAACCCACATTCTGGAGACGGGTAGTATGGAGACTACCCTCTCCGACGCCCATCCTACTGAGCCGTCACCTGTCCGTCACTGGTGCGGCAAGACCAAGAATCGGCAGAAAGGAAGCGAGAATCTAGACAAAGAGTACCAAGACGAGCGAGCCAAATGTAAGCTTCCGTACAGACTCGAATGAACCCGCAACTGACGTTTCCTCACCTGAGTCAACGGGACGTGAGCTCTTGCTTGCCCAGTTTCTCTGAGATGAGTGGGCTGACGCATGCACTTGTACGTGGTTATGGACCACGTCTTGATCGAGTCCATCTTGCTCTGAGGGGGCCGTACCACCGCAGACCCGTTCTCGCTTCCGCTTCCGGGCGACATAAGAGGCACTGGGGACATGACTGCTGATGAGAATACAAACAATAACCCCAAGAATCGTGACACGCTTTCCGTTATATCCTGATGTTTGTCCGGTATTAGAAATGACAGTAAACCCCCGATATAATGGACAGTATGGGGACAGGGGGCCTGTTGTTGTCATATCCAAAGATCTGTTATGACCAAGGATCCCTCGCTATAGTGGATGAAAATCCGTTATAGCGACGGTTTGTCCGGTCACATTTTTTGTCCATTATATCCGATATGTTGAGATCTGTTATATTGAGGGTGTACTGTACTGTTGTCATTTCATATTCAACTATTTTAATTTCCTCTTTTAAGTTAGAGTGCAGTGTCATGAAAAATGCTCTCCTGTTGTTCTTACAGGACATCTCATCTAGACTTTTTTTTTCTCGCCATGGATCACATATTCAAAATCTCTAGAATTAAGAGAATCCCCAATACTTAGATGAAAATAAACAATTAAATAACAAAAATAACAAAACAAATGAATGACAGAAATTTCCGCAGACCAGCGGGAACCTCTACTTCATTTTCGTTCCGAGCACTGGAAGTTTCCAATTTTTCCAAATACAGATTTCCTGGATACATATTTTAGTACACATTGAATGTCCAAATAAGCAAGTTTTTATCTAAATACCCTGTGTACACAAAAGGACAAAATGTGCATCCCTGTGTTCTTAGCCTTCAAATACAGTCCTTTTATTCCCTTAAAAAAGAACTACCTCCCTGAAAACAACATTATCCCATTATATTTATATATAAGTACTATATTTAGCAAATGTAGCATGTGACATTTTACCACTACTGAAAACAAAAGCCACCAATTAGTTTTTTATTCTCTTTATCAATTAATTTTTTTATTCCCTTTCAAAAACCCTACCTCCCTGACAACATTATCCCATTACATTTTTATATATGTACTATATTTCGGTCTCACTAATTGCCGAACAAAACGAACAAAACCAAGAAAAGCCGAACAAAACCACAACACCCAAACAAGGATGGGTTTTGCTCAAATGCAGACTTCTATATATATATGGTTGCATTATTTGAACTATTTTCTTTAAAATGTGTGATTTCCATGTAATATGATCAAAGAGAACTTACGTTTTTATCCTCTGCAATTTTACCAACCCCAGCTACGACTCGTCCAGCCCGCCGTCTATGATCACTGGTGGTATGGATCAAACTACACGCTTTTAAGCTTCTTACTGTTGTGTTATTAGTGTAATACATACATACATATACCAAGGCTTTTTCCCCCTTACAAGGGGGGTAGCCAAAAAGAAAAAGGCACAAAATCAATCCCACCCATTCCACCCCTGAATACACTCCACTCCCCTCCACCTTCCCTCTTATCTTAGCACCTCCTGAATGACGGGTCATCCCTGCACCTTGTCCACTGCCCTGGGTCAGAAGCAGTGTCGCAGGACACAGCACATCCACAGCAAGGCCGCTTCATTAAATCGGCGACACCCCCTCTCCATCCCCCCATTGCATAAAATGAGAGGACGGGGAGAAATCCCTTTGGGCTGCGTCAAATTTTGCTCACACATACTATCTCACCCCCCATCCACCCGCCCATTCCACCTCGTGCTATCACAACATCATCCATATACATCCATTCTCCATTCACCCGTCTTCTGTCCTCTCCCGTCCTTCCTCAACAGACATTCCCCTCTTCCCCAAAGCCCCCTTCACCCCATCCATCCATCTCATCCTAGGACGTCCCCTCATGTTCACTCCCTCCACATCTGCCTTCCACACCTCTTTTACTAGTCTTTCTTCACTCATTCTTTCCATGTGTCCAAACCATCCTAATATTCTTTCATCAACCCTATCTCCCAGCTCCTTTTCCACCCCTGTTCTCCTCCTCACCTCCTCATTTCTCACTCTATCTAGCCTAGTAACCCCCATCATATTTCTCAGACACCTCATCTCAAACACATTCAAACTCCTTCTCTCTTCTTCTCTTATGTTCCATGTTTCTGCCCCATACAGTGCTGTTGGCATAATCACTCCTTCATACAGTCTCCTCTTAGCATCCATTCCCAAATGTCTATTCCTCATTACACTCTTTAATCCACCAAGGCATTTACTCGCTTCTCTCAATCTACATTCTACCTCCACTTTCACTCCACCTTTCCCTGCCACATTTGCACCCAAGTATCTAAAACTATTAGTGTAATAGACTGCATATAGTTGAATTATTTAAACTCTTTTCTTTAAAATGTGTGATTTTCATGTAATTTGACCAAAGAGAAGTTATGTTTTAGCCTCTGCAGTATGACCGACCACAGCTACATATACCGTAACAAATTAGCATATGGTTGCATTATTTGAACTATTTTCTTTAAAAGGTGTGATTTTCATGTATTTGATCAAAGAGAAGTAACGTTTTTATCCTCTGCAATATTACCGACCCCAGCTACAATTCGTGGTTACAAATTTACTGCTAGCCTGCTATCTATGTTCTGCAAATGCAGATCATCACTGAGTGTCAGGGTTGCCAGATTGGCATTTTTAATGCCAAATTTGGTATTTTTGGAATGTTTTTTACTGTGTTTGGCAGGAAAAAATTTTGGGTGGCATTTTTGGGGGGCGTTTTTAAATACCCGGTCGTGATTAGAGATCATTCTTTTCCCAAAAATGCCACCCAACAAATTTTCCTGCCAAACACAGTAAAAACATTCCAAAAATACAAAATTTGGCATTAAAAACGCCAATCTGGCAACCCTGACGCTCAGTGATGATCTGCATTCGCAGAACATAGATGGCAGGCTAGCGGTAAATTTGTAACCACGAATCGTAGCTGGGGTCGGTAATTTTGCAGAGGATAAAAACGTTACTTCTCTTTGATCAAATTACATGAAAATTACAACTTTTAAAGAAAATAGTTCAAATAATGCAACCATATGCTAATTTGTTACGGTATTTGTAGCTGTGGTCGGTCATACTGCAGAGGCTAAAACATAACTTCTCTTTGGTCAAATTACATGAAAATCACACATTTTAAAGAAAAGAGTTTAAATAATTCAACTATATGCAGTCTATTACACTAATAACACAACAGTAAGAAACTTAAAAGCATGTAGTTTGATCCATACCACCAGTGATCATAGACGGCGGGCTGGCTGGACGAGTCGTAGCCGGGGTCGGTAAAATTGCAGAGGATAAAAGCGTAAGTTCTCTTCGATTATATTACATGGAAATCACACATCTTAAAGAAAATAGTTCAAATAATACAACCATACATATATAGAAGTGTGATGCATGAGGTGGATTGGACGGGGGAATGGGGGTGAGGTAGTGTGTGCGAGTAAAAATTTTTGACGCAGCCCGAAGGGATTTCTCCCCGTTCTCTCCTTTAGATGGGGGGACGGAGAGGGGGGGTCGCCGATTTAATGAAGCGGCCTTGCTGTGGATGTGCTGTGTCCTGTGACACTGCTTCTGACCCAGGGCAGTGGACAGGGTGCAGGGATGACCCGTCATCTAGGAGGTGCTAAGATGGGAGGGAGGGTGGAGGGGTGTGGAGTGTTTTCGGGGATGAAATGGGTGGGAATGTTTTTGTGCCTTGTCTTTTTTGGCTACCCCCCTGGTAAGGGGGAAAGAAGCCTTGGTATATGTATGTACATATATAGAAGTGTGCATTTGAGCAAAACCCGTCCTTGTTTGGGTTTTGTTGTTTTGTTCGGCTTTTCTCGGTTTTGTTCGGCAATTAGTGAGACCCCTATATTTAGCAAATGTAGCATGTGACACTTTACCACAACTGAAAACAAATGACACAGTACCCCAAACAATATTTTTCAACCTTCACTACAATACCAGCAGTCTCCCACAGCTATTTCACACTAAAAATCATGTCTGGTGAAATTTCCCTTGTGTAACATTAATATCACATAATAAAACAAAACAACTTGGCATAAACTAGAACTACTTTAACAAACAATGCATCAATCATAAGCATAACAACTACAAAGTGCTGCGCATCTCCTCAGTGAATATATGCTCATTAGTGCTGCACCAATGTTACTAAATCAAATGTGGCTTGCAATTTTTTTTTTTTTTTCAATTCAACTGTTAATTCCCAGGTACCAATAGACCAAATCATTCTATATCAGCTACATAAGAAAAGACAGAAAAAAATATATATGTGTGTATGTTTGTATATATATATATATATATATATATATATATATATATATATATATATATATAGTAAAACCACCAAGGAAAATAATAGAATGATGACCAAGTGGCTTTCATCTATTTAGGCATCTTGATGTTACATACATTGATAATGCAAACATGTTTGCATCAATGTGTATACCATGAAGCTGTCTAACTAGATGAAAGCGCTCAGTTATCATTTTATAATTTTCCTTGGTGGTTTTCCCACATATCTAGAATCACAAGTTCATGTGATTTCTCATGTGTACATATATACACACAAACACACACATGTGCTTACATAGGTACTTATGTGCTAACTTTGAAGAATCATGATACGCAATGGTTTGGAGATAAACATTGAATCTTGACAAAATATTTAAATAAATAAAAAAAGTCAATTTATAAGCCAATTTGGCTAAAAAAGAAATGCAACTCTAAAAAAAAGTCGTGAAATAAAAAATAAAGCATACATGCCCACCTTCTCTGGTGGGAACGCACACTCTTCCATCAGACGGACTAAGCGGGTCCATACCTAAGCAGAGGAGAGTCAAGACAGATTGTGCAACTGGAACACCAAATCCAAACCTCAATCCCAAACCTAAACAAATCTTCGAAACTTTACATAAATTCACATTTTTTCTATGCACTGGTATAACACGTAAGTCTCAAAGATCATTTGAACTTGGTTACTCTGTTGCTGCAGCAATGCCTGCCCCTCGCAAGTTTCGTCTTGACTAGAGCCTTGTTGTGGCCCAGGGTGACATGTCGGGGAGCCCAGGAGTCCCAGATCAGCAGTTCAAGGCCTCCAGATGGTCTGTAAATGTCAACCAGGTCAACAAGGCAATACAACCTTAAAGGCCTCAACACTAACAATGGCTCTCGCACAGCAGGTAATGGAAAGAGAGAGAAAAAAAGATTGAATGGGTATTAGTTTCTGATCATATAAGATTTCTGTGACTCTGATCCATATGGATGGCACTCACATCCCTAAATTACCGACTCAACGACACACGGGGAATAGAATTTAAAGGTCGAGATTACTCTTCAATTATAAACGAATGCTGAATAACTGGTTCATAGGGTTGTCAAAATTGTTGAAATATTAACATTCCAAAAAGAAAAGGAATTAATATATTCCCAAATTTGAGGTCACACAGGTGAAAAGAATTGAATTACGGTTCCACGTCCGAAAAAGCTCGAGATCCATACTCGCTAAATGACCAGAATAACCAAATGCGACCCAGAATAAAACATGCAAGAACATAACTGTAGCAACAATGATAACAAATACACATGGTTTTCAAAGTGCGCACATTCAACAAGTATTTTTTGTTTAGAATATAATGACCAACTTTTAAGACCTCATAATATAGCACCAGCAAACTTACCTACTAAAGCAGAGCTTCAAAGCATAACCTGGCAGAATACCTTAAACTCTGTCCTACAATACATACATCTTCTGGTGTTTCTAGCAGGTCTTCAAATATCATAAAATAATTCATGACAAGCAAAATAAAAATTGATTAATAATAAATTAATCACTAAATACAATTAAGTGAGCAACTAAAATATAAGCAACCAACTTAAGAGGATAGACTAAAAATAAATTTGGGTGAAAATTAAGGCAAAGAGATGTACAGGGACGAGAAAATCATACGAGGGAGCAAAGACGTGGAATCTGATTGAGGAGGAGGAGGAGAGGAAGCCTGACGTGTTCAAGATGGAGTACAATCCGCGTAATAAAAATGGATAGCGTCAGCAATATTTGACTCTTCGTGGCATCTTAACTTCAACTCTGGAGAGACGAAGAGTGCGGGGGATCTGATAGAGGTATTCAAGCAGGTCAATGGTTTGAACAAGGGTGACACAGGCAAGGTCATCATATTACGACAACAGGGCAGATCTGGTAGTAATGGGTGCAAGTTGGACAAATTTGGGTTTAAGAAGGAAATAGGCAAGAACAGTTCACCAACTGCGTGGTTAACGAATGGAATGGACTGTGTAACAACGTAGGTAGCAAGCGCTCAAACTATTCATTGTTTTAAGAGGAAATTTTTGTTAAATTCCACACTACAAAATTCACTGTAAGGGGCACCATCCTAGTCTCCCAATAGTTTGTGACGTTAAACCATATCATGATCATCATCATCAAGAGGAAATTGAATAACTTTATGGATGGGATGACAGGTGGTAAGGGACATGGAACTGCCTAGTGTAGGCTCTATGGTCTCTTGCAGTCTCCCCCATTCTTATGTTGTGTGGAGGTGAGGCAGATAACAGGTGGAAAGAAATCAGACAAGTTGTTCCATCAAAAGTGAAGGGATGCAAGAGGAGTGCCTGTTGAGCAAAGAAGAGAGAGTGCAAAAGTTCCGAGTGGATGGGCAATGGACGAGGAAGTAACGCAGCCTGAGGGGACGTTCTTCATCTTCTCCGTAAACCTCTCTAATAAATGGACGGAGGGGGAGAGAGTTTACAGTTTATCTGCCCTTTGTATTCTCTCGATCTTGCTTATGTCCTTCACTCTGTGCGGGGACCATACCATCGATGCATATTCCAATCTTGGATGCATCAGGGTTTCGATGAGTTTTTCGTCATTTCTGTCTTAACACATAGCCGCTGACACAAGCAGTGTGGTGTGGGTAGCAGAAAAAAAAAATTGAGTTTCTTGGGATTTTTTTTTTTTTTTACACTGCCAAAGTTGCACTTGTTTTTATATACTCAATATTAATATCTGGGCAACTTTGGCAGTGGAAAAAAAAAAAAAAACTTTCGTCCATTCTAGTTTGCCTCTTAGTCACCCTTCCTTCACTTGGACACACATTGAACAATCTCACCAGTCACTCCACTATTACTATCCCACCCTCTGGCAAACACTATAGACAGCACCCACCCAGTACAGGTGCCTTAGAGCTTTCATTCTCTTCCACTGTCATTTACGGTACCTCCTCCTTAAGAAGAGCTTTCTCCTTTCCTATCCCAGTCAGTCTCTATCATCATCATCTCCCATGGCTACTATCAAAGACCTCCTGGCTCCCTCTATCCTCCTCTACAATTAGCAACTCCTTGAAATAATCTGCCCATCTCCACCTCACAGCTTTCTCTTCCATTAACAAGTACCATTTACAGTACAAGCTCAATATAACAAACTAATTCAGCTAAAGTCCAATTAGAAAAGTTTACAGAATGTATGAATGATTATCATTTATTTTATATTATTTGTTTATTTGTTTTGTTATCATTTGTCTGTTTGTTTATTATTATTTGTTTCATTCTCATTTCTTATTAGTTATATGACAATTTATCATTATTTACTATTTACCTGTTTGTTTATTATTCAACTATACCTATGCATTTATTTATGTATCTTATTTATCATTTACATTATTATAGTTTTTATTTATTCATTTATTTATCATTATGATTTTTTATGCATGCGACCTAGATATGGACCAAAAGGTCTCCTGTCGCATGCTCCCCCTTTGAAATCCTTTGTATTACTGCCCCATCAAATACACTCTAGTTCTTCACTACATGGAGCATGTCTGTTACATCCCTAACTGCTGCCTTACAAAATCATGTGTTCTCCTTTTACTACAGTATTTCTAAAGGAGATTACAACGGAACGATGCAATCAAACAGAGCAAGACTGAGAACCACACGTGATCAAAAAGGTTACTGATATTCAGTGGAATCTGCCTTTTAACAAATTATCAAGTGCAAATTTAACAAGTGCTACCTCCCTTGTATGGGGGAAAAAGCCTTGGTATATTATGTAGGTATGTATGTATCTTTGAAACAAGATTTTTTCCCCTCAAACTTCTGAGTTTACTATTCAAGGCTTTCCACAATTGGGGGAGTTTGTTATAGCGAGCTTATGCTGAAATACCTTTACCCTTTCCTCTCTCTCTTCAACTTGCCTCTTTGCACTTGCTTCATGCACTCCGAATAAAAATCAAATATCATTTCACTTATGGTGTCCAAACAAACTTCTGATCTCGGGGAAATCCGCAGCGCAATGCGACAAGCTGCTACTAAACTAAGACCTTCCGAAAAATTCTTCAAAACTTCTCTCCTGGTCTCCCATCTCCTCACACATACACATGTAGATGGAAAAAAAAAAAAAAAAAAAAAAATAAAAAATAAAAATGCTGTTTTTTTAATTAAAAAAAAAAGACTGCTGTTTTCTATAAAAAAAATGTTTTTAATATAAAAAACATGGATATTTTCGTTTTTTCAGGCCCATAGACCATGATTAATATGTGCATACCTTATTATATATCCTATTTTATGTGTATGTTTAACCATTCATGACAAGGAAATTTGGAGTGTTAAATCTTTGAAGATTATACTTAGAGTAAATTTTGTAAGGTAGCCATTTTGTTGCAGCATCTGAGTCTTGACCAAAAAGGTCAATTACTTGTTTATTTTTATACTATGTCTGATGTCTCTTACGCATATGTGGAGGGATGAATCAAGTACTTACACCTGTTTTCATATACTTGAACAAATTTGGATGTGTAAAAGATACATACATACACATACCAAGGCTTTTCCCCCCTTACACGGGAGATAGCCAAAAAGGAAAAGGCATAAAATCATTCCCACCCATTCCATCCCTGAATACACTCCACACCCCTCCACCCTCCCTCTCATCTTAGCACCTCCTGGATAACGGGTCATCCCTGCACCCTGTCCACTGCCCTGGGTCAGAAGCAGTGTCGCAGGACACAGCACATCCACAGCAAGGCCGCTTCATTAAATCGGCGACCCCCCCTCTCCGTCCCCCCATATAAAGGAGAGGACACATACCAAGGCTTTCCCCCCCTTACAAGGGAGGTAGCCAAAAAGGAAAAGGCATAAAATCATTCCCACCCATTCCATCCCTGAATACACTCCACACCCCTCCACCCTCCCTCTCATCTTAGCACCTCCTGGATAACGGGTCATCCCTGCACCTTGTCCACTGCCCTGGGTCAGAAGCAGTGTCGCAAGACACAGCAAAAAATAAATAAATAAATAAATAAAAAATAAAAATAAATAAATAAATAAATAAATAAATAGATCAATAAATAAAAAAGTGAAAAATAAATAAATAAATAAAATTAAATAAAAAAATAAAAAACAAAAAAGTAAAAAATAAATAAATAAACTTGCGATTAAAAAAACACTTTTTTATGCATCACTGTACATAAAGCGAAACTAGTAATTCCCCCCCCCCCCCATACACTGCTCCTCTCCCCCCACACCCCACCTGGGCTGGTCGCCGCGCTGCCTGGCGAACCATAGGAAGCTGCAGGTACAGGATTGTACTGTGGCAGTGAATTGGATCTTTGCTGCTGCTGCGGTGGTGGCAGTTGACCCACTACCCCTCCAGCTGGCTGGCCTCCCCCACCTCCTAATCCGACATTGGCAGAGTCGTCGGTAGCAGAGGATGGGGGCAGGGGAGGGGAGGGGGCTGTGTGGACCCTAACGGGGCCGCCGGGTCATTCAGCACCACGCTCTGCAAGCCGCCTTCACTCAGGTCTCCGTCCAGGGCACCAATGCCGTGCCCAGCTGCCATCTGTCGAGAGGAGATTTATACAAACCCGAATATAAAAAAAAAAAAAAAATAAAAAAAAAAAAAAAATGTCATGAAGCATCAGGATGAAGCTGGCAACTTTATGGGCCCTACTTATGTATATATATATATACACGAAAGACTTTTCCCCCCTTACAAGTAAAAAAAAATAACAGAAACCACTCCCATCCCATCCCATCCCTCATATACTCCACTTCCCTCCCTCATATATTGGTTCCTCCTGGAGAAATAAATTGACGCAGACAGAAGGGGTATCTCCCCATCTCTTTTTCTGCATGAGGGGACGGAGAGGATTGACACCTTTCAAACCTACACACTTCAAATGAGCTCATTTGAAGTGTGTAGGTTTGAAAGGTGTCAATCCTGACAATGTTACGAGTATAAACTGGGCATGTGACGCTGCATGTTTTGAAAGTATTGTCCCAGGCAATCTAATTATGAATAAGTTGGATGAAATAAAGGCACAGTTGTCAAATAGCTCACAATTGTTGAAAGGTGATATGGAAACTGTGATCAAGTCTGAAATTGAAGACATGAAGAAAGAGGTAGTTACCGTGGTAGATGATGCAAAGAAGGAGGTTAAAGAAGTGAAGAAAGATGTTGTTGTGGGTATAAAGAGAGAGGTGGCAGGAGTGAGAGAATGACAGCCTGGTTGCTGAACTGTCGACCGCCCATGCAGCCGGCTCGGCTGACCTCCAAACTACCGTAGGCATGACTTCAGCACCATTATGGAGCCAAGTGTTATCAAGGAATGAAATAAAGAGACAAAAAAAAACTTGCTTGTGGTTAGTGCAAAAGAAAATGGGGAAAAAAGGCAGCGAAATGAAAAAAGATGTGGTTGGAGCACTTAATGGTGTGCACATTACTGACTCGTTTTACAGGTCGTGGAGACCGTTTTGAATTTTGAGGATAAAACAACACTTATAGAAGCAGAAAAGAAATTGGGAGTTGTCAACAAAGTATCTATAAAGTACATTAAAAAAAATGAAACCAACGATAATGATTTGCAATGTCTATAAAGAGGAAGAAAAGGATCATATCATTGATACACTAATAGAGAGAAATGTCTATCTAAATTCCATTGACAATGTAAGGGAAAAAAAAATATCTACTTGATAAACCTGCGGCTAATAACACAGTGCATTACATGTTGAGATGCAACCCAGAAGTAAGAGCACTTATTAAGAAAAATGGCGATAGACTGTTCCTGGAATGGGGGAGATTTACTGTTCGAGATAGGTATCACCCAATGGTTTACTACTATTGCCAAAGGTTCAACCATAAGATTGATAAATGTCAGGCTAAGAATGATAATGATGATGATCCCGTTTGCTTTAAATGTGCGGGTAATCATGCATCCAAAGACTGTACAGCTACCATTGAGAAATGTATTAACTGTGTCAGATACAAGAAAACTGAAATATCTCAGTGTTAATGACCATTAACTGCCCTGTCTACCAATCTGAAATAAGTAGGATATGTAATTTAACAGATGATGGCTGTTGTTAGACTGAATAGTAGTGTTAAGTGTGGATTGTTAAACATACAATCAGTTGGCAACAAAACATTTGAAATATATAACTTATGGAAGGATAATGATCTTGATATATTAGCGCTAACTAAAACTTGGTTAAGTGTTGGTGAAAATGTGAAAATAAAAGAAACGACTCCTGACTCTTATAACTTTGTTCATGTTTCTAGGGATATAAGAAGAGGTGGAGGAGTTGGTCTATTTTTAAGAAATACCTTTAAATAAATTGAACACAATATACATATGAAGGCATGTACATGACGTGTGAGACAGGAGCAAAAAAGTGTTCTTTTGTGGTTGTATATAGACCACCGCAGACCAATGTTAACCTATTTATTGATTTACGCCAATTTTTAGAGACAGTTAATATGATCAGTACAGAAATTGTTAATTGTGGAGACTTCAATATCTGGGTTGATGACAACATTGCATCAACAGTCACATTTTTGGAGATGATGTCTTCCTTTAATATAACTAATAAAGGTAATGGTATGACCTCAATAAGTGGACATACTCTAGACTTTGTTTTCTGTGCTTCGGATAGAGACTTGGTTATGGAGATGGAGGTTGGTGAAGTTTGTGATGTGTCGCCTGTTGATAAACTTGTGCAATTTAAGCTTCCATTCAGTAGAGACTTAAAACGAAAGAAGAAAATAATGTTCAGACCATTGACTAATCTAAACCCTAAGGCCTTCATTATTACTCTAATTGACATTCTCACTAAGAAAAAACTAGAAAGTTGCGTCCATGAAAAGTTATATACAAATTGTGCAATTAGTTTGACAAACATATTTTAATAGCACCATAAAACAATTATACAACTCTCAATGCCCTATAGTTGAAAAGGAAATGACCATGAAAGATGATTCACCATGGTTTAATGGGCTTAATACTGAAGCAGAAAACGAGAAAAAAAGAAAAGGAAAGAAAATGGTGCAGAGATCAGACAAATGAAACTAGACTAGCCTACATTGAAGCAAAACAGCATGAAAAAAAGTTATTGTTCGACGAAAACATGAATAATACAGAGGTAAAACCAGTGAAGCCGGATCCGATATTAGATTGCTCTATAATATATTAAGCAGTTGAACTGGCAACAATAAACAGAAAAAGATGCCGGAGGGATATTGTGATGAAGTAGTGGCCCAAATGTTTCTGACCTTTTTTGAAGAGAAAATTGAGAATGCAATAAGAGGTTTTTCTACCAATGAGTACAGAATACCTATAATAATTATACCACACGATCAAGAGAGATTAGAATGTTTTCAGCAAAAAGACATACCAAAGATTAAATCTATCATACTTAGAGCAAATCCAACGTTCTGTGATAACGATCCAATTCCCTTCAGGAAAATTTTCACCGGTGGGAATCTTGATAAACTGGCATGGGGGGTAGTGACCGAGTTGGTGAATACTAGTATTGCCACTAGGGTTTTTCCTGATGCCACAGTGAAGCCAATAGTTAAAGCCAATAAAGATCCACAATCTTTGACTTCATATACACCTGTATCTCACCTAACATTTTTATCAAAAGTGTTTGAGAAAGTAATCCTTGAACAGTTAATGGAACACTTGTTGGCCATCAATAATTTTCCTGACAGTCAGCATATAGAAGACTACACTCAACTAAAAACAACCTTATGTGCCGTGGTAAATAATATGTTGGTAAACATGGACGAAGGTAAATGTAGCATTTTAATTTTGTTAGATCTAAGTGCAGCTTTCGACACTGTTGAACATAATCTATGAATACAAGAGCGTCATAACATTGGAATAGTTAATGAAGCTTTGGAATACCTGGAGAGTTATCTTAAAAACAGAACTTATCGAGTGCAATTTGGTGGTACCTTTTTGGAAATAAGAACGCTACATAGAGGGGGTACCTCAAGGTAGTGTATTGGGTCCAATTCTTTTTTGTATTTACACAATCGGCCTTGCACAGATACTAAGAAATCATGAAATTGACTTTAAGCTTTATGCTGATGACACACAGTTTTATCTAACATTAACAAACATTGTCCAAGCTGAAATTAAATTGAATGAAATAATAAGTGAAGTGAAAAGTTGGATGAACTCAAAGAAATTGAAACTTAATTAGGACAAGAATGAGTGTATGGTAATCGGAAAACATAATGATCTAGTTTGCTATGACCTTACAAGTTTCAAAGCTCTTGACACATACATGTCACTTAACAACAAAGTGAAAGACTTGGGGATTATTATAACTGATAAAAACTTAGATTTCTGTGAGCAAGTAAATAACATAGTGAAAGTTGCAAACTACCATTTGAAAAACTTATCCTTTGTTAGAAAATACCTTGACATAGATTCGATGAAAAAAACAATTCACAATCATGTTCTCAGTAGGTTAGACTACTGCAATTTTTCTTATTACGGCCTGCCAAACTACCTGCTGCAGAAACTGCAAATGATAATGAAAAGAGCTGCACGTTTGATAAAAAATATTCCTCGTTGAGAAAGAATTACTCCCACATTAATTGAATTACACTGGCTCCCAATAAAAGCTAGAATAGAATACAAAATATGTGTACTCACATTCCAAGAAAAAAAAAAGTACACCAATGTACTTAAATGAGCTCCTAGAAGATTACTACACAATGTCTCAAGTTATTCTGCGACATAACACTGAACACTGTCGGCTTAATGAACCAAGATATTATCAAGAAATCGGACATAGAGCCTTTCAAAACTGTGCCCCTCGACTGTTTAACAAGCTATCAACCTGTGTCAAGCAGTGTGATAATATCAGTGTTTTCAAAAAGAGATTGAAAACACACCTCTTTGCTGAGTGAATGCTACGATTTGCAGACAAAAACCATCGAGAACAACTACAAATGTTGAGTTGACATGATCAGTGGTGTGGCCTATGGAGTCCCTTCTCTTACTTAGGGAGATTTAGGCCAGAAGAAGGCTACGTACAGGTAACTGGTACATGTCACATACTAGCGTCATGGCGACAACAAAAAATATTTCTTTATTCAGATTTTAATAATCCAATCTATTTCTACTTACTTCTCTGGGTCACCATAAATAATGGTCTGGTTTGCAGAGATGGCAATGCCAACCAGCTGTGTTCCAGTACAAGCCAAACACCGCCCAGTGAGGCTGTCACACGTAGGAGTGCCCGTCTCACCCCGAACAAGGTTTTCATTGCACTGACAAGCAGTGTTGCCACTCTGGAAAATTAAAAAAAACCTAGACAGCTTGCCAACAACTACTATATTGAAGAAAAAAAAAATTGAATTATATTACACAACATACCTATGAAAACATTTTGAAGTTAGAAAACTGTATACATCAAACTAATTAGCACTGCCTGTAATGGTGCAATCAATGTAGGTAGACTTGCAGTGGATCACCACATCCCTCACTGTCATCACCAGGCTCCCATGAATGTTAAGTTGTCTCTTCACTCTGTCGTTTTTTTTTTCTGTATACCGTTTGTGACACATGCCACTTTTCAAATTGTTGACGAGTTCAGGTGAAGGTGTCCACTCACAACATGGCACACCTTGACGAGCTACTCACTGCTTGTTTTGCCAACACCGCAATTGCACAGACTTGAAGTCTATTTGCTTGCTTTGTTTTGATCATATTCACCCGAGAGAATATTCTCTCAACACAAGCAGATGAGTGTGGAAGTGCAAGCAGGCCAGTCATGAATTTAGAAAACAGTTCAAATTTCATCATATAATTATTACCATCTTTAACTTCCAGCAACTCATGATGCCAGAAGGAAGTTGGACTAGAACTAACCGGCTCTGCAAACTTTCTTTTTTGAGTACAACAGGACTTTTCACTGATCCTCCAACTCTTCAAGACCATCTTCTTTAACAAGAGAAGGAAAATGTACCATGGTTTTGCAAATTACTCAGTCTTGAAGAAATGTTACAGTGACATAATTTGCAGTGAGTATGTATGCTGCTTCAGTACCATGATCACTAGCTTTTTTAAGCCACACGAAGGTTTTCTCGCAGTTACTGTTATATATATTCCCTGGCTATTACTATCATAAGAAGTTTTCCATTTCTTCGATGACATGGCTAGGTTGCTTAAGTATCTATATAAACCACAAAAAAGAATCAGTAGCACAGAATCTATAAAAGTATACTACAATACCGAAGAGAACATTTCACATATAGTTTTCTAATCTCGTGTACAAAATCTCAACATTGAATGTACACTTTCAAGATTGCAGACCAACTAAAAATTAAACTCGAATCACCAATTTGAAGCATGTACACTGCTTGCAATGCAGAAATACTTATATATTCGTATCTTCGCAATAACACATATATTTCTATCACGTTAAAGGCATTGTGCAATCCAAATATCAACTGTTGCAACGAAAATAAGCACAAGAAAACTAACCTAAACTAAATCCGGAAACACAACGTCAGTCCCGCTCGGCTTATTAAAAATGGCTGTCAATTTAAGTAGAATCATATACTCAATTTATTATCATTTATTATTATAATTTCAATTTATTATAGATTTTGCACAAATTTAACTAAATACCACTCTAATACACCCAAACACGTGTAACCGCAAACTATATTTATGGTCACTGTAATTGTGCTAAATTCAAAGCTTCATCGCAATAACTTTGGTCAACACTGTTCACCAAAGAAGGAAAAATGTTTATAGCCAAGTAAATTGGGAAAAGAAACCAAAACAAAGTAAATATGCATAAAAAGACCAAATGAAAAAGTCTTGTCTCTTAAAAAAATGTATAAAAAACAAACAAATTACTGCCCAAAGCTAATTCAGAATAAGCCAAGAAAAAAGCCAAAATGCTAAATATATTTTCCCACGCCAAACGGCTTTAAAATAAGCCAGAATGGCAAAATCTGGCGTAAAAAAAAATCTGGCAACACTGCAAGGAGCCCCACCTGGGCTGGTCGGGTCGCTAAAATATCCATCAGCACATCTGTGAGCATTAATAATTATTTCGTTGTTAAGGGATGGCGTGGGATGGATTTTAATGATAACGAAAATATAGAAAGTAAAGGATTTGGAATTCCAGGTGGTTTCGTATTGTCGACATTATTGTAGGAATTTACAAATTCGTCTGTTTATATAAACTCGGTGAATAGCGTAGTTTCTCTAGCATAAGATATATTATAATTTTCTGATGATACATGCATGATATGGGGGTAAATTTTAATGACAACATATATACAGAACGCAAAGGATTTTGGATTGCAGGCGGTTTTGTATTGTCGACATTATGGCATAAAATTATCAACTCCTCTGTTCAATCTAAATCCGGTGAATAGCGTTGAGCATTTCTAGTGTAAAATGTGTTATGAGACTGAAACACTTGGTAGCAAACTCCAAGCTTTATTCAACAAAATAACGGCTCTCAGATCTATAACATAAACAGACAAAATATCTAGCGTTAGCCATACAACACATTAACACAACATAAACAATTTATGACAAACATGCAACACAGCATGAACACAGTACATAACAGGACAAAATAAACACACATAAACTTACACATCAACAGAGGAACTGCAAGAGGGGAACTACACTCGCCTGTGGTGCGACTGTAACTAACAGTACACAGTGATACCAAACATGAAAACAGTTACGCCAGTGTTGCCAGTGTACAATAATTACTGCCAGTGTACAATAATTACCACATTCTCCCCTCCTAGAAAAATTCAGCATTAACAAAATGGATACCATGTCAGAAATATCAGATTAGTCCCATCCGTAACGATCGGGGGGCTTTAACACGCGAGTCGACCTCCTTAACTCAGTGGGCTCAGTGAATGAATGAGAGTCATGATTAGTATGAGGCTGTACATCTTGTGTTGTGTGTGAACCCAGAGTCTCTATATTTCCTGGTGCCTCATCCGGGTAAGTAAGAGTCGTCGGACTCTCAGGACTTGGAGCTAAGTCACGGATAGACACAGTTGACTCACGCCCGTCTGGATATTTGACACTTGCGTACATTGGGTTCACATCAACAAGTTCTACCTGATCAGTTAATGGTTCGTGTTTGCTAGACCTAACATGCCGCCGCAATAACACTTGCCCAGGGGTCAAAAGCCATGTTGGTAATCCATTTCCGAAACTAGAACGTCGTTGGAACCTGAAGAAACGCTCATGTGGAGTCTCATTGGTTGCAGTGCATAAGAGTGATCTTATTGAATGCAAAACCTCGGGAAGCACCATCTCCCAGTGTTGGTTCTTCAAACCATGAGATTCAAGTGTTAAACAAACAGCCTTCCAAATAATCCCGTTGTACCTCTCAACCTGACCATTACCTATTGGGTGATAAGGTGTTGTTTTACTTGTTGCAACTCCCTTCTGAGAAAGGTACATCTTCAGTTCTTGAGAAATGAAAGAAGGACCTTGATCTGAATGAATGAAACTCGGCATTCCACAAAGACTGAAGATAGACTCAAGACATTTGATTACTGTTTTTGAATTCATATTTGAACAAGGAAATGCAAAAGGAAAACGCGAGTATTCATCAACAACTGTAAGTATGTACTTATTGTTTGTGGTGGAAGGTAAAGGTCCTTTGAAATCAATACTGAGGCGTTCCATCGGCTGTGTGGCTTTAATGAGGACCCCTTGTGCTGAACGATGGAATTGTGGTTTTTGCTGTGCACAGACTTTACAAGAAGCACACACCTTTTTCACATCATCTGTTGAGAAGGGGAGGTTTTTAGATCGCACAAAATGCAAAAGCCGAGTTACCCCAGGGTGGCAAAGATTCTCATGAATGCCTGTAAGATTCGACATTGGGAAAACAGAACAGCAGTATGCACGAGACAAGGTATCTGGCGCAACATTCTGTTTCCCGGGACGATATTGTATCGTATAACTGAATGATGCCAGCTCAAGCCTCCACTCTTGTATCTTGTTATTCTTTATCTTGGTTCTTTTTCTGTTATCCAACATGAACATTACAGAGCGCTGATCAGTAATCAGAGTAAAATGTCTTCTGGCTAAGAAATGACTCCACTTGCGAACCGCTTCAATAATAGCTGTAGCCTCCTTTTCTACAGCAGGATAATGCAACTCACTTCCCTGAAGCGTTCTTGACATGAAAGCTACTGGCCTGCCACCCTGGTTCAATACTGCTGAGATAGCGACCTCTGAAGCATCACACTCCACAACAAAAGGAAGGCTCTCATCCACAGACCTTAGAGAAGCATCCGTAAGCTGCCTTTTCAAGGTGTTAAAGGCAGCTAGTGCTGATTCACTCAATGGAAAAGTTTTTGTGTTTATCAAGGGTTGGATTTTATCGGAGAAGCCAGGAATCCATTTAGCATAATATGCAAACAACCCTTGAACTCTTCGCAAAGACCCTATATTTGTGGGAGGTGGTAATTCCTGGAGAGGACGTAATCTGTCAGGGTCAGGCCTTATGACATTATTACCAACACAATGCCCAAGAACATTGATTGTAGGCACAGACATAACTGATTTAGATTCATTGAGGGTAAGCTTCCGTTTCTGAATAACCTCCAAAAATTTCTTAACATTGCTATCATGTTCATCCTGAGTTGATCCAGCTACAGTAATATTATCTAGATATGGGAAAGTATCTTTAAGACCCTCATCTCCAACTAACTTATCCATAGCTCTCTGAAATACTGCTACTCCATTAGTGACACCAAATGGGACTCTGCAAAACTGATATAATTTCCCTGCACCCTCAAAAGCAGTGTACTTCCTCTCACTCTCTTTAATGCTAATTTGGTGGTATGCGCTCTTCAAGTCAAATGTGGAAAACACCTTGTACTTTGCAAGACTGTGCACCATGTCCTCTATCCTTGGAAGGGGATATGCATCTAGTTCTGTGTACTGGTTGATGGTTTGAGAATAATCAATACAAAGTCTCTTTTTGTGCCTGTCAAGTGGATCTTTTACAACTACGACCTGTGCTCTCCATGGGGATATGCTTGGCTCAATGATACTTTCAGATAGCAAGCGTGATAACTGGTCACTTATAAACAACTGATCATCTTCACTATAGCGTCTGGATTTAACTGCAATTGGTTTACACTGTTGGGGTAAGTTCGGAAACAGTGAAGGCTCCTCAATATCAGCTGTTGCCAAGGCACAGTTACTAGTTACCCTTAAACTTGGTTTATTTCCCCCATACTGAAAAGTTACACTCTCGTGCTGCTTTTGAAAATCATGACCCAAGATCACATCACAACATAAATCCTTTAAAACCCCTAGCTGAACACATGGATAATTCTGATTGACATGACCCAAGTCTACCATAACATACCCAGGGGAGCTAGTATTCAAAGATGCTGATGCCATTGAAATCTCCTTGCTTGCAAGAACTACTGTCAGCTTTAGTTTCTGTGCCACTTTCTCACTTATGAAACTGTCCGAACTGCATGAGTCAATTAATGCTTTCAGTGAATGACCATTGACAGTGATGTCTGTAGCTGCATGTGAAAGGTTCTTTGGAAAAGTGGCAGCAAGTGTGAGCAGAGTGGGGTTATACAGTGTAGCAGTAGTGCTGTCAGAAGTCTTACCCTTGGATCTACAGACTTTGGCAAAATGACCTGTCTTACCACAGTTGTTGCATGTAACAGCACGGGCAGGACAACTACTCCTACCTGTAATATGTAATGCATTACCACAAAAATAGCATTTCTTCTTTGACGAATGTGCAGCGGCGACAGTCGAGTCCACAGGTGATCTTCTTTCCGCCTCTTCTTTCGTTGACTGCGGTTGTTGGCCATCACAAGGCTGTCCTTGCCGTCCTGGAACTAAAGCAGCTGCATGAGGAACAGGCAAGGAAGACGTGTAGGAATCAGCATTACGCTGGGCAAGATCCAATGTACGGGCCTGACTGTACCCCGCCTCCAGATCCAAGGACTTGTTTTCTAGCAGGCGCTGACGAATAAATGCTGAGGCAATACCGTTAATAAACGCATCACGTACCATCTCCTCCCGGTATTGTTCAGCTGTGACTGCCTTAAAGTTACAACCCTTGCTTAGTTTATGTAACTCTCTCAGAAATTCATCAAGGGATTCACCTGACTGCTGTCGTCGGGTTGCCAAAACATGCCTTGCAAAAATCTCATTCGGTAACTTGACGTAAACACTCTCTAGTTTTGCAACGGCACCTTCATACGTAGCACAGTCTTCGATGAGTTCGTACACACTCGGGGATACACAGTTCACTAGAGCCTTCAGCTTGTTGGGTGCGGTCTCTCCACTCTCCTCCATGAAGTTTTGAAAGGTTCGGTGCCAGTGTTTCCACTCCTTGGCCGCCGTAGGAGAGCTGGGATCCGTGTCCAGTCGACATGGCTTAAGCAGCTTAGCCATGACGAGTATTTTGTTGAATAAATTGTTATGAGACTGAAACACTTGGTAGCAAACTCCAAGCTTTATTCAACAAAATAACGGCTCTCAGATCTATAACATAAACAGACAAAATATCTAGCGTTAGCCATACAACACATTAACACAACATAAACAATTTATGACAAACATGCAACACAGCATGAACACAGTACATAACAGGACAAAATAAACACACATAAACTTACACATCAACAGAGGAACTGCAAGAGGGGAACTACACTCGCCTGTGGTGCGACTGTAACTAACAGTACACAGTGATACCAAACATGAAAACAGTTACGCCAGTGTTGCCAGTGTACAATAATTACTGCCAGTGTACAATAATTACCACAAAATGAATTATATATTTCTACTAATACCTTTTTGGTGTGGGGTGAATCTGAACGAAAAGAAATACAGAACGCAAAGGCTTAGAAATTTCAGGCGGTTTCGTGTTGTCGACATTATGGCATAAATCTGTCAAATCGTTTGTTCAATATAAAATCGGTGAATAGCGTTAATTATCTCTAGTATAAAATAAACTATATTTTTCTGCTAATACTGATGACCTGGAACTATCGAGTCACTTTTTTTTTAATATATTTACAAGTCTTATCCGAGATATTTCTCGAATCTGAAGATGGAAAACGATTATAAAGAACTGTGTGAAACATTACCAGTGGAAAGGCCAATATCTAATATCAATGGAGGGGAAATGGATAAAGCTACAAAGAAGAGAAAGAATATCAAGGCAGGAGGGAAATCTGAAGTAGAAATAGAAATGATTAAAGGTAAAGTCTAATAAATAACAACTCTCATTTTCCCAAATATTTATTTACAGTGAAAACTATTTATGAAATATCTAATTTCATATATCAAACGTTGCATTTTTAGCAAATGTGACGGCGCATTGAAACAATGTAGGCGAAAGTAAGCTTAGTGTCGGCAAGAGTGACAGGTGGAAGGATACTAAATTATTCAATATTGAAAGTGAATTGTACAAATATAAAAGCATAAATATGGTAAACCTCGCCCCGGATATTACAGAGGTAAAAATTAGTGGCATCAACAATATCTAACGGAAAGTTGTATCATTATCAACAAAATTGAAAATTCATGGAACTACTTGACAACTTGTCATAAAATTAGCCAGATAGAATATAATTTGTAATCTCTAATAAATTTGTATATCATATAGAATGAATGTGGATGATTATGGTATTATAACAAAACTGCACTGGTACTCTCCAGGAGGTAGTGTGGTATGCAGAACAGGTTTAGACGAAAAACAGTGAATGGATTTTGAGAAAATTGTAATTCATCATTCAAGCTGAAAAATTGTAAAAAGGAATAGATTCCAGAGTCACGCAAACACGGATATTTGACATGAAACTTGTTTTTCAGTTACTCCTAACCTAAAATAACCATTCTATAAGAAAAAATAGATCTTTCAGATGCTAAAAGAGAGGGATAAGTTCCAGAATCGTGCAAACATGATATATAATATGAAATCTACAATACCCAACAGCTCCTAACCTCATATACTCTAGCCTAACCTAACATAATCATTCTATAGAAAAAAATCTTTTAAATGAGAGAAATGTAAAATGTGTTTATATGATAATCATACTGGAATAGAAGTGGATTGTCTTAATGCTGTCATCATTTTAAAAGTCGCTAGAACCCTGAAGGACTTACCAAATCCTGCCATCCCCATTATCATTGTTTCTATATCCAGTGGGCCCAATGTATGTCAGTGATTCCATATTATGGGTTTGCACTAGCTAATGACCATAAAATAAGTATAATTATCAAGCAGACAAAGTAAAAAGAATGTTTTTTTTTTTTAGAACTTCTCACCTCCATAATATAACAAAAGAAAAATATTCATTTTGTAAATTAAAATATATCAATGTAATATATGCTTTAATTGGTGGAGATGAATAGATAAAAAGTGCATCAATCCAATAGTAATACACTACTGAATGGAGTTGCGACAAAAGGCTTGAGATGCCATATGATTGTCTTCTCTCCAGTCCTGTCAGTGTTGTCCGTTTGACAATGGTGCTGATGGCGTGTACCAGGTGTTCTCCCTCTCCAAGTGATGTCACCAAGCTACATATTTTTAAAACAGTGCCAAGGAACTGGGCTGTAGTTCAGTTCGAAGCTTTAAGATTCGTTTAGATAAACATTTAAAGCAAGATGTTGTAATGACTGCCACTTATTTGATATTATTTGATTATTTGTTTGTTATTATTTGTCTGTTTATTTATTATTTGCTTGATTTCCATTTATTATTAATTATTTTTTAATTTATTATCATTTACTATTTACCTGTTTGTTTATAATTTAATTATACCTATGTATTATCTATTTTATTATTATTTACATTATTATAATTTTCATTTTATTTTATCTTTTATATATATATATACATATATATATATATGTACATATATATACATATATATATATATACATATATATATATATATATATATATATATATCATCCGACCTAGTTATGAACCAAAAGGTCTCCTGTCGGCATGCTCTGCCTTTGTAATCCTTTATGATTTTCTTCAAGCTATGAAACTCCTCTACCCCCAGCAGTCTAATCGGGTGACAAAACATCCCTGATGATGACGACAACCTTGATGACCTTTAGAATTACATGCACCACATTACTAAATGCTGGTTAGGTTAGACGAATATAGTATACTTGTATTTCTTTGACCTTTGCATCTATCACAACAAAGATGGCAACTCAAGCAGTCATAGATGATAATAGTGGTTTCATTTGTCAGTGTCACTTGTAGCAGTTTTTTCTGTTACACCAACACACACACACACACACACACACACACACACACACACAAAGAGCAATGACAAAGATGGCACTAACACTTTGCAAGCTGACATATGAACAAAGATTGGACAAACTAAACTTATCAACTCAGAGTAATAGATACATAGAACAAATTGAAAGAGGAAACAGTGAGTGCTAAAACTATACATGATTTTAAGAAAGAACTGGGTGCAGAAAGATACAACTGCAGGTCACTACAAGCATAGATCTCCTTCTGCAAAATACAACTAGGTAAATACAGTAGAAGCCTGATTTAACGAACTAATTCAGCCAAGGTCCAGTCCGCTAAATTGAATTTTCCATTAAATTGAGCGAGTGAGCGTTGGTGTAACAGTGTTGCCAGAGCGGATTATAAAAATGATACGTACCTAAAAATTTCCTAGTGTACACACACACACACACACACACATACAGTATATATATTATTGTAAGTGAATTATCGGCAGCACAATCGTGAATTGCAAACGAACAGCAACGTGCAGTAATTTGTTGCAACGTGTGTGTATTTACCTAGTTGTATTTTATGGGAAGGGGAGCTATGCTCGTGGTCTCCTGTCTTCATATCTCATTTTATGTAAACTATCTTTAAATTCATGTATTGTTTTTGCACACACCACTTTCTCATCTAACTTGTTCCAACTGTCTATTACTCTGTGAGGAAAGCTGTTCTTTTTCAGATCTCTTCTATAGCTGTCTTTCTTGATTTCCTTTCCGTGTCCTCTTGTATTTCTATCATCCCATTTTATCAGATCGTGTGTGTGTGTGTGTGTGTGTGTGTGTGTGTGTGTGTGTGTGTGTGTATCATGTAACAATGATATGAGCTGTCTGAATTTCGCGAAATATTAGTCATAGCTTCGTGTTTGGTTTGATGTACATAATTCTAGCGATTAATAGGACTGGGCAATTGGTTTTTGGATAGTGAGCGTTATTGTTGTGTTGTTGCAGAAAACGTAGTTCGTTGTTATAGAAGTCTTTTTCGTGGTGATTACTCTCGCGTACTGATTTTGAATTTTCCCATCAACTTACTCTTTCATTATTTTGTTTTCCTATTATACTGTCTATTTCTACTTGAATATATTTCTGCTACAAGTATACTTTATACATCTACTGAATTATATATTGTATATATATCATAGTACATATATATATATATATATATATATATATATATATATATATATATATATATATATATATATATATATATATATATTTGCCTCCAAAATACTAAATTATAAATTTTTTCCTTGACTCCACCACCACAATCTGGTAACATTGGACTCTGAGACACGCATGTGGCCAGTTGACGGAAAATGCTCAACTTAGTTTACCGTTCCTGCTAAATTGAGCTATTTCCATAGACACGCGTCGCCAGCTAGCGGAAAATGGTACAACATTCAAGTGGCATTTAAGAACTCCATTACAGTTAGAAGTCTTTTAATTAAAAACTCGCCTTATAAGGTAGAAGGGTGCATCTATTCAATTCCATGTAATAATTGCAGCAAATGCTATATTGGTCAGACTGAAAAAGAATAAAAAGTAAGGTCAAAATAACGTCAGTATAGCGTCAAGAGTGGGCAAATTTCTAATGCATTATCTATTCGCCTACGGGACTTTTCTCATTACATAATTTGGGAGGGTGCTAAAGAAATTGTTAAAAATAAGTCATATTTGACTAGAAATATAATAGAATCCAGTCTGATACATTTGTCAATAACTTAGATTTAATTCATGGTATGTATAAGCTGGACAATTTTATTATGCAAAAGGTAGTGGCCCAAACGTCCGCTGCCACGAACGGGTCAGGTCGACAATAGAGCCTCACAACCTTCCCTGGTTCCCTTCCTGACCTTATACTCTGTGTATATATTCTTGTGTCCTTTTTCATTTCTATGTACCCTGAGGATGTCTGAATAAACGAAAGCGCTTGATCAACAGTTTTCTTTTTCCTTGGTGGTTTTTCCGCATATATATATATATATATATATATATATATATATATATATGTTTGTATATATATATAGCATATACACACATATATATATATATATACACATATATATATATACACGCACACACATATACATATATATATGTATATATATATATATGTATATATATATGTATATATGTATATATATATATATGTATATATATAATGTATATATATATATATATATATATCTTTTTGACATCAATGAAAATAAGCCCCATTATTTGGCTGTTTTGATTTATTCCTAGTATATTATTATATTCTTACCTGTAACTCTGTCTAGATTCTTTATGTTTGTTGGTTATCCCATTTGTATTAGTATTGGTTTGAAATGTTTGTGAAATTATATCGTACTGAAATAAATGAAATCAAGTCAAATTAAATAATTTTGAGCATACATGTTTCACGCTATAATTTGTATACATACAAATACTGTACACATACCAACGGCTTTTTCCCCCTTATAAGGGAGGTAGCCAAAAGTCAAAGGCATAGATCCATTCCCACCCATTTCATCCCTACATACTCCACTCCCATTCACCACCCCACCCTCCCTCTTTTCTTGGCTCCTCCTGTATGAAATGCACAATCGTTCCAAATGGATTCATATAGTAGCTTGGCCGCAAGTAGAGTATAAAAAAAAAAAGTACCCATTAGGACGGAGGGACTGGTTAGTTAGTTTAATTATATATGTGTACACACACACACACACACGTATATATATATATATATATGTATATATATATATATATATAGATAGATAGATATATATATATGAAACTTGTTAACCCACTGTCAGAGAAAAGAAATCAGAAATACTAATTATCTGTATATTTCGACCACTGACTGTGGTCCTCTTCAGCAGAATGATACAAAGGAATAGAGTTAACAAGTATAAATATGGACAGGGAGAGAACAATTAGGAGACGCGGGCAAGGGGACTCAAGTTACTTGGGGTTGGTATGTGGGAATCTGTCCTGCCGCTTTCATAATCAATTTGTTTGCTGCCATCCATGTGATCCAGTCTGGTGACCATTGACCTTTCGATAAATTAAAATTGGGTAGGTGTTTAATGAGAGAGGATTCAATAATTTTTCTTCGAAAACTACACTGGGATTTATAAATAATTTCCTGCTTTTTCCCAATCCATGCGGTGGTCCTCCTTACTGGTGTGGAGAAACACAGCTGAATTTTCTTGTCCGTACTTAACGGAATTTTTATGCTCCTTTATTCTCGTGGTTAAGTCTCTTCCTATTTAGCCCCAGTATACTTCATCACAGTCT
The DNA here is from genome assembly GCF_046742065.1 of Oratosquilla oratoria. Classification (NCBI taxonomy): domain Eukaryota; kingdom Metazoa; phylum Arthropoda; class Malacostraca; order Stomatopoda; family Squillidae; genus Oratosquilla; species Oratosquilla oratoria. Next base: position 33,199,017 of record NC_134820.1, on the reverse strand, counting down.
TTGCAGGGAAGTTTGTACACACCGGGGCTGTTTTCTACGTTGGTGCGTCGGTGTACATTCACTACTTTCCTGAATAAACTGTTTGGGTAATTAAAAATTAGTTTGACATCATCATTGGGCAAAAGTTTGAAAGCTGCATTAATGGAATCACTATATGGTAATAACAAGTTATTCTTGCTCCATTTGAATTTATCATCAAGGTTGGATGTTTTATAAAAATTGTGTTTTGCTTTCCTCAGGGCTTTGGACAAAAACCACCCTGGGTATCCTATACCCTATGCACTGAGATCTGGCCGTTAGGGCGGACCACTGGGAGTTCCCCTGTGGTGCCACATATAATTATTTTATAGTTTTATTTTATTATATAATTCTATTTCATAATTTTATAATGTTGCCTCATATGATTATATTATAATTTTTTGTCACACACCACCACTGAGATAAAAATCAAAGCAATGTTTTCTATACAAAGGTTTCGTTTCTTTAAGTGTAGATATAGCATGTGTGCATGCGAGAGCGACGTTGCCACTACATCTAATCTCTGACCCCGCCCCCCGCACACGGCATTCAGGAATCAGTGCATCCACACGCGTTCTCGCCATGGATGCCCATATGTGGCAACACCGGGAAAGCTCCTAGCCACGCCTTATCGGCCAATTCTCCTTGCGCTGACTATAGCTTTGAAAGCTGTGATTGAATTAATGTTAATTCTGCATCC
>NC_134820.1:33183299-33190799 GCF_046742065.1 Oratosquilla oratoria | reverse complement strand
GATTAAGCATAATTTTTGCCAGTCTAGCATAATTTCAAGTCTATCATATTCCCGTGTGACGTCATGTCGCGCGGTCGTGAAAACATTTAACATAATATACTAAAATTGGCATAATTCACCCATGGCATTGGGGTATTCTAATGAAAAAATATTATAAAAACGTAATCTATCATGAAGAATAAAAGTTTAAGCATGATTTTTGCCAGTCTAGTATAATTTTTAGTTCTTGCCTAATTTATTTCCGTTTGACGTCATGTCGCGCGGTCGTGAAAACATTTCATATAATATACTTAAATGGGCATAATTCACCCGTGACTATGGGTTATTCTAATAAAAACATATCATAAAAACCTAGGTTTTAATAACGAATAAAAAATAAGCATGATCTTTTTCCAGTTTAGCATAATTTTTAGTTGTCTTATATATTCCCGTGTGACGTCGTGTCGAGCAGTGGTGAAAACATTTCTCATAATTGTCCTAGATAATTCATCCATTACATTGGGCTATTTTAATGAGAAAATATTATAGGAAGATTTTTTTTTAGGAAAAGAAAAATTAAGCGTTATTTTTGCCAGTCTAGCATGACTTTTAAGTTGTCAAACATATTCTCGCTTGAGAATTTATTACTTTTTTACCGTACTCTGATCGTATCGAGTAATGTATTTTTTCATGTTTCTTTATTTACTTATTTATGTATTTATTTTTGCTCAAAACAGTCTAGGCGATATTACGTTATTTTATGCTATATTCAGGTTTACTTTGGCAAAGCGAAGAGTTATTTTGGATAGGGCAGACAAACAATGCATGAATTCAAATCTAAATACGACAATTTAAAAACAAGGACATAATTATTTGGAACTACACATGAATTTAAGACTAAGTATGTAATTGGAGATTAGGAGACGGGACCCCACGAGTGTTGTTCCTTTCCTGTACACTACAATTAGGTAAATATGATTAGGTAAGCGCACACACGGCTTCCATCCTTTCAGTCTCATCTCCTATGTAGTAGTAGTAGTAGTGGTGGTGATGGACGGGCAAGTGGCAAGAGTATGATACACCACTTCCTTCTGGGGTTCTTCCTTCTTCTCAGTTGTTAATACTCTGTACCTCTTGGTTCTCACTTTGAAAGAAAGGAGAGAGGGAGGGAGGGAGTGGGAGGAAGGGGAGGGGAGGGGGTAGGGAAATGAGGGAGAGAGAAACGGGGTGGGGGGAGTGTGAGGAGGAGGAGGAGGAGGAGAAGGCGAATGAAGTGGTGGTGAAGGTGAGGGAAGTGGGGGAGAAGAGAAGCGGGGTGAGGGAGGAAAAAGGGGGAGGAGGGGGCGGGGGAGAAGTGAAAGGAAGTGGGGGAGAGAAGGGGAAGGAAAGGGAGTGGGAGAAGGTAAAGGAAATAGGGGAGAAGCGGACGGAGGTGGGGGAAAGAGAAATGGGGTGAGGGAGGGGGAGGGGGATGGGGAAGGGGGGAGAAAGTAGGGGAGAAGAGTAAGGAGGAAAGGTAGAAGAAAGAAAGAAATGGCGGAGAAGAAGGAAGGAAGGAAGGAAGGAAGGGTGTGTGGAGGAAGAGGAAGGTGTGTGGGGAGGACAAGGAAGGAAGAAGATGGGAGAGAGAGTAAAGGTGGTGGGGGAGAGGGTCAAGGGGGTGGTAGGGGAGAGGATGAAAGGGGTGGTGGCGGAGAGGGAGAAGAGGAAGGGGATGGGAGGGAAGAGGAAGGGGATGGGAGGGAAGAGGAAGGGGATGGGAGGGAAGAGGAAGGGGATGGGAGGGAAGAGGAAGGGGATGGGAGGGAAGAGGAAGGGGATGGGAGGGAAGAGGAAGGGGATGGGAGGGAAGAGGAAGGGGATGGGAGGGAAGAGGAAGGGGATGGGAGGGAAGAGGACGGGAATAGGGGAGAAGGAGGAGGGTGGGAAGGAGGAGGAGGGGGAGAGGGAAGGCTGCTGCTGCTGCTGCTGCTGCTGCTGCTGCTGCTGCTGCTGCTGCTGCTGCTGCTGCTGCTGCTGCTGCCATGAAAGAAGTGAGGCTGGCCGGGCAGTTGTTGTGTCAAGCTTGGGGAGAGAGACGTTGGTCCACAGATGACTGACTACCAAGTGATGATGATTAATTATTGGCCATTAAGGGTTGTAGCTTCTGTGGGCCTCACGAGACGACTCAAGTGTGTGTGTGTGTGTGTGTGTGTGTGTGTGTGTGTGTGTGTGTGTGTGTGTGTGTGTGTGTGTGTGTGTGTGTGCGCGCGCGCGCCTGTGTCATATAGTACAAGTGTGTGTTTACAAATGTATAAGTGTGCAAGTGTATATAAATGTGTATAAATGCATGTGTGTGTGTGTGTGTGTGTGTGTGTGTGTGTGTGTGTGTGTGTGTGTGTGTGTGTGTGTGTGTGTGTGTGTGTGTGCCTGTGTCATATAGTACAAGTGTTTGTACAAATGTATGAAAGTCTGCAAGTGCATATACATGTGTATAAATGCATGTGTGTGTGTGTGTGTGTGTGTGTGTGTGTGTGTGTGTACAAGTGTGTGAATATTCATATTGGATTACACACGAAGAGTCCAGCCTACTCCTAGCAGTAGATTACCGCGCCTCCCTTCCCCCTATTATATATGAGGAGCTGTAGGGGCTCAAGCGCCAGTTCCCGCCATTTCAGGTTTTTGCATGTTCTGGGTGCTCCATCTCCTCTAGATCATGGGGCAATAGACTGGGATAGGATTCTCTACCTTATTCCCACTGTATCGAGGGGTTAGAGTTGGGGAGAGTGAGGTAGACGTGCATGAGGGGCCAGACGACATCCTCGATTACTAACCCCCCACCCCCCGTTTTTCAAGTTACGTGGGCACATCTTCCCTGGAATGGTGAGTGTGACTAATATTGTGTGAATTTCATGTATTTAATGCGATTTGTCTCTTTCTGGTAAAAAAAAAAAAGTAAAAAAAAAAAAAAAAAGCAAAAAAAAAAAAAAGTAATTTAAAAAAATCATTAAAAATAATTACAATGGATATCGAAATTCATACTATATTACATATTTTATACATGTATTTACCTTCCATTTTGAATGTTTATTTACATGCCACACATATTGGGAATATTGGGAATCGTACATAAGGGTGCATAAATTTGCATATTTCAATAATAATATGCAACAAGAAAATAATGAAAAACACATAGCAAAAAAGATCTGTTCGAAAGCTTTCAAATGATATATTACAGTTTGATTTTTACGCGAAAATAATGTCCGTAATATGTACCCATACTCTAACGCTTAATTACTCGGAATTCCTAATTTGGCGCTTGAGCCCCTACAGCACGCGGCTCCTCATATGTACTTGAAGACACACTTGAGCGTGACATGTGAGAATAGCGGGGACGTTTATTTTCACTGCCATGGCGTCTCCAGCACAGCTCACTCAGGCACCTCATTGCACCACACACAACTTCCTCTGACGGCGCACCAACCAACCAACACCGTCACCACCACCACCACCATAACCACCACCATCACTACCATTATCACCATAATTTCCATCACCATTACTACCACCACCACAACATCCCTTACCACCACCATCACTATCAATCCACAATCTCTACCCCACTCACCACCATCAACTCACAATCACCAACACCACCCTGATCACCACCACCACCACACATGCACCACCAGTCACCACCAATCTACAACTAACACCACCGCATCCCCCACCACTAAGCACCACTAACCGCGTTACAGGAATAGGAGGAGGAATAGGAAGAGGCGAAAGCAGAGGTAAAAATGATAGAAAGAGAAGGAGGAAGAGGAGGAGGAAGAGGAGGAGGGGGAAGAGAAGGCAGAAGCGAAAGAGGAGTAGAAATAGAGATAAGGATAGAAAAAAGGTGGAAGAGCAAGAGCAAGAGTAGAGAGAGGAACAAATGGATCAAGAGGAGGAGGAGGAGGAGGAGGAGGAGGAGGGGAAAGAAGAGAAAGAGGACGAGAAAGAAGAGGAAAAAGCGAAAATCAGAAGTCTGAAGACAAGAAGTATGACAAGAAATATAAATACTTAAGATATGGACGAGGAAGGAAAGACAGTCGATATCACCCTCCCCCCCCAAAAAAAAGAGAGAAAAAACAAAGGAAGATAGTAATAGCAGACCAGACGAGGCTGAACAAGTAAAAAAAAAAAAAAAAACATACTGGATAATATACCAGACTAGACGAAGCTGGGCAACGCAAAAGAAAAAAGAAAGTGTAAAAGATAAGGAAAGTGTTACCGGAAGGAGTGCTGTCATTGGCCAACACAACACAACACAACACAACACCCGCCGCCGCCGCCGCCATCTCCCTCCTCCTCCTCCACCAGCGCCACCTTCTTCACACATCATCAAAGCTTTTAACCCTCTCAATGCAGTGACGCACATTTATGCTTTCATTCTGGTTACTGCCGGGGTCGGGGTCCGCAACACCAACGCGCCCTTCCCCCCCTCAAAAAAGAACAAAATCCCCTGGCGCTACTCATTGTCCAGCCTCTTCTTCAACACCTTCACTCATAATAGCAGCATTACCTCTACATCACGCGGAGAAATCGATTGTCACGTGATGCGTACACTCGCATCAGCAAGTTCTGCCTCAATTCTTCCAACGTCGAACCTAACCTTTCCCTTCGACAACACTTCGTACATTTTTGTTCTTATTGACTCAGACTTTGAATAGTCTTTATCACATGCAGAATATAACAAGAATTATTAAATAAACAATCATCTAAATGGAAAAAATGAAAATAAAAAATAGAAATACACAAATTGACAGATAGATAAACACTAAAAATAAATATATAAAAAAATGATACAAGCAAATAAACTAATAAAGAAGAATCGTCATCATATATGCGATCTGACACCGACTCAAATCCCTTGATTTTACTTTCTTCCCACCACCTCCTTCTCCTCCTCCTCCTCCTCCTCCACCTACGCTTCCTTCCCCGCTCCTCCTTCTCCTCCATTTCCTCCTACTACTCCTCCTCCTCCTCCTACTACTACTTCACCTCCTCCTCCTCCTCCACTTCCTCCTCCTTCTCCTCCATTTCCTCCTACTCCTCCTCCACTTCCTCCTCCTTCTCCTCCATTTCCTCCTACTCCTCCTCCTCCTCCTACTACTACTACTACTTCACCTCCTCCTCCTCCACCTCCACCTCTTCCTCCTCCTCCTCCTCCTCCTCCACCTCTTCCTCCTCCTCCTCCTCCTCCTCCTCCTGCACCTACTCCTCCTCCTCCTCTCCCCCCACGTCATGATCATCTTGGTGCCTCCCTCCCCATTCTTCTTCTTCCTCAGCGCGACCCGTCCGCCCCCCCCCCCCCGACGGATCCCAGACCTGGAGACCTGGAGACTCGATTCAGCCGAACAAAATCTCTTCTCGTCCCCCCAATTCAGTCTCCCCACCATGACCAAGAAAGGTCTCTCCCAGCTCCCTTCCCTCCCCCTCCCCCCCGGGACGGGGAGGGAAGGGGGATGGGGATCGTCCAAGTCCAATTTTCCCGTCCAAGGTGGTCCCTATTGGAAGGTTCTCCCCCCCCCCACGCCCCTTTCATCCTTCAATCCTCTCCTCCCATTACCAAGTCTTCTGACCCTTTCTTTCCTTTTCCTCTTCCTTCCTTTCTTCCTTCCAATTCTATTCATTAAGTATTTTTTTATTTTACAGTTGCTATTCTCTCTCTCTCTCTCTCTCTCTCTCTCTCTCTCTCTCTCTCTCTCTCTCTCTCTCTCTCTCTCTCTCTCTCTAAAAAAAAAAAAATCTATCTTGGAGGACTTTATTCTCTCCACTGCCGCCATTTGATCTTCATTCTGCCGTGAGGGCGCCACAGGAGAGCGAGGGAGAGAGAGACAGATAGATAGATAGATAGAGAGAGAGAAAGAGAGAGAGAGAGAGAGAGAGAGAGAGAGAGAGAGAGTGGGGTGGGGGGGATTTCATTCACTCGGCCAAAGGTGGAGGGGGAGGAGGAGCAGGAGAAAGAGGGGGAGGGATGAGGAGGAGGAGGAGGAGGAAGAAGAGGGGAAAAAGGAGGAGGAGGAGGAGGACGAAGAGGGGAAAAAGGAGGAGGAGGAGGAAGAAGAGGGGAAAAAGGAGGAGGAGGATGAGGAAGAAGAGGGAAAAAAGGAGGAGGAGGAGGAAGAAGATGGGAAAAAGGAGGAGGAGGAGGAAGAAGAGGGGAAAAAGGAGGAGGAGGAGGAGGAGGAGGATGAAGAGGGGAAGGAGGAGCAGTAGCATGAGGAGCAGCGGGGGGAGGACAACGAAGAGGAGGAGGAGGTGGAGGAGACGGAGGAGGAGAAACAAGAAGACACGGAGGAGGAGGAGGAGGAGTACGCAGAAAAGGAATAAAGTGAAGGAGGAGGGGAGAAGGAGCAGGAGGAGGAGGAAGATTAGCATGAAGGAGGAAGAGCTGGAGGAAGAAGAGGAGGGGTAAATTGAAGGAGTAGGAGGAAATGAAGTAAAATGAAGGAGGAGGAAGGTGATGATGATGAGGAGGAGGAGGAGGAGAAGAGGGAGGAGAAAGAGGAAGAGGAGGAGGGATAGAATGAAAGAGGAGGAGGATTAGAATCAAGGAGGAGGAGGAGGAGAAAAATGATGAAGAGAAGCGAGCTGCTGTAAGGAAGAGACGACACCAAGTAATAAACAAATTTCGGCATAAAAAGGGGGAGGGAGGGAGGGAGGGAGGGAGAGGGGGAGGGAGGGAGGGAGGGAGGGAACGAGGCGACAAAAGGGGGATGGGGGAGAGAGGGGGTATAGGGGAGTGGAATAGCAGGGGGACACGAGAAAGTGTGCGGTGCCTGCCTGATTAAAAGGGAAAATGATGAACACACAAGAGTGAAAGAGCGGCGACGAGGAATGAAGAGGTGGGATAAAGAACGGAGGAAGGGGAGGAGAGAAAGAGAGAGAGATAGAGAGAAAGGGGAGAGAAGAGAGAGAGAGGAGAGAGAGAAAAAGGAGAGAGAGAAAGGGGAGAGAGAGAAAGGGGAGAGAAGAGAGAGAGAGAGAGAGAGAGAGAAAGGGGAGAGAAGAGAGAGAGAAGAGCAACGCGGCGGAAATGGGCAAGAATGGAAAGAAGAAATGGAAAGGAAACTGTGGACAAGAAGAAATGTTTGGCAAGTGAGGAAAAGGACCGTTCTTGATCAAAATTAAATGAAAACAAAAATAAAAACGCATGTAAGTACGTGAGGACAACAGTAGAAATTTTTGGCAAGTGAAGGGAAGGATTATTCTCGATAAAAGTAAAGAAGAAGAAAATTGTAAATACATTTGGACGGCAGTGAAATGTTTGGCGAATGTTTTCTTCTTATAAGAAAGTGAAATAAAAAGAATTGATAAATTTGGACAAGAATGAGAAAATTCAGGTGAAAAAAAAATATTTTTACCAAAGAAGATAAAGATAAAACGAAAAATGAAAATAAATGCGAATACATCAATCGTCAAAAGATAAAAGTAATAACTAGACCAAAATTAACACCTGTTTATCGTAAACTGACAGAGAACAAGAACAACAAC
>NC_134820.1:33118299-33178299 GCF_046742065.1 Oratosquilla oratoria | reverse complement strand
CTTTACATGCGTCAAACCAATCAACACATCCAACGCTGCCGCATGAACAACCTCTTTTATACAACGCACCAATCAACACATAAAACGTCACTCCTAAGCTCCACCCCTTACACGTGACGTCATCAGGCCAACGACCTAGCCACGCCCACCGGAAACAGCAAATGACGTCACCAGGGTCACACTGACCCACTAACCTCAATCTATCTATGCACCAATCAAATTCGACCTTTACATACGTTAAACCAATCAACACATCCAACGTTGCGGCATGTACAACCTCTTTTATGCAACGCACCAATCAACACATAAAACGTCACTCCTAAGCTCCGCCCCTTTCACTTGACGTCATCAGGCCAACGACCTAGCCACGCCCACTGGAAACAGCAAATGACATCATCAGCAGCAGCACTGATGATACAACGCACCAATCAACACATAAAACGTCACTCCTAAGCTCCACCCTTTACACGTGACGTCATCAGGCCAACGACCTAGCCACGCCCACAGGAAACAGCAAATGACGTCATCATGGTCAATGACCGACGCAGCAGCAGCACTGATTGTGGCAAATTTGTCTAAAAGACATCTCAAATTCGACCCTTACATACGTCAAACCAATCAATACATCCAACGGTGACGCATGTACCTCTTTTATTCAACGAACCAATCAACACATAAAACGTCACTCCTAAGCTCCACCCCTTTCACGTGACGTCATCAGGCCAATGACCTAGCCACGCCTACCGGAAACCGCAAATGACGTCACCAGGTTCACATTGACCCACTAACCTCAATCTATCTATGCACCAATCAAATTTGACCTTTACATACGTTAAACCAATCAACACATCCAACGTTGCGGTATGTACAACCTCTTTAATACAACGCACTAATCAACACATAAAACGTCACTCCTAAGCTCCACCCCTTACACGTGACGTCATCAGGCCAACGACCTAGCCACGCCCACCGGAAACCGCATATGACGTCACCAGGGTCACATTGACTCTCTAACATCTAATAACAATAACTAACCTCCAACATCTATCTATGCACCAAATTCCACGTTTACATGCGTCAAACCAATCAACACATCCAACGGTGCCCAACCTCTTTTATGCAACGAACCAAAATCGACGGCATTTTGCCTAGTGTGAAGATGGAAATCGACGGCATTTTGGCCTAGTGTGTACATAAATATTGACGGTAATTTTGCTTAGTGTGTAGATGGAAATCGACGGCATTTTTACCTGGTGTGAGGGAGGAAATCAACGGTATTTTTGCCTAGTGTGAAGATGAAAATCTACGGCCTTCTGCCCTGTGTGAAGGAGAAAATCAACGGCATTTTTGCCTAGTGTGAAGATAGTGATCGACGGTATTTTTGCCTAGTGTGATGGAAATCGACGGTATTTTTGCCCTGTGTGAAGGAGGAAATCGACGGCATTTTTGCCCTGTGTGAAGATGGAAATCGACGGTATTTTGGCCTAGTGTGAAGATGGAAATCGACGGTGTGTTTTGCCTAGTTTGAAGATGGAAATCGACGGTGTTTTTGCCTAGTTTAAGACGACGTGAAAGGGAAATCAAGATGTCATGGTATCAGGGAGCGAAATTTCCAGGTCACCACGTGGCCTTACGTAACACTGAACGAAACATTCTGAGAAAGCCGTGCAAAGAAAAATGTTTTAAGAAGAAAAGACAATGAATTTTGACAATTGTGTTCTTATTACAACTGAGCGCAACATTTTGAGAAAATCATTAAATACATGACAATTGTGTGAAACGAAACATTCTGAGAAATTTTTCAAATACGTGGAAAGAAAGATGTTTTAAAAATATAGAAAATATGATGGATTTTGGTGCGACGTGACGTCATAACTTCGGCATCAGAGCGCGGGAAGATTTTTCGGTAATTGTGTATGGTCATCGTGGGTAGGCAACTTTTTCCTTGACTTTTGGCGATGAAGACATATTTCTTTATTTTGAGGACCAAAAACTCGATGGAGATAATCAGGAAACTTATATATATATATATATATATATATGTATATATGTATATATATATATATATATATATACATATATATATATATATATATATATATATATATATATATATATATAAATGGCGTTTTCTATCGATGTCACGAAAATAATGACGGCAATGGAGCGCGGTGCATTGTGGGATTAATGACGTCTTTCTCAATGTGAGAATCTAAAAATTTGTGTTTTTCTTTTTCTTTTTGTCATCTATGCATGAGCACAGTTGTATGATTAAGCAATTGTTACACATAGATTATACTTCTGACAACAACATATTTCCCCCAAAATGTAAATATTTTTTGTCCAAACTCACCCTTTTTGGCGCATTCCGTGTACTGCAAAGTATCTACATTAAATACAATGTCTTCATTTGATTCCTTCTTCCTTAAAGAACCTAATTTTGCAAATTAATCGACAAAAGTAATTATAAAGATATCAAGTATCAATATGATATAATGTTAATCATCAAAATTCGCAAACACAATAGCAAATGTACTCGTACCTCCAACCTCCATTTGAATAACGACAATGTGACTTCCGTTGCAGACATCTAGACGTCTCTAAGGACATATTCAACAGCATATGACGGAAAGATAATTTGTTGTTTGGAGATTTGAAAAATTAAATTTTGTAACCATATATCAAAAACCCACGAATCAAAATGCCGTAGTCAATACTATCCCATTGTTCATAATCCCACACATAATATTCCATGATGTTGATAGTATTAACTATATGTTAAAGTATAATTTCATTTGATAAATTTATTAATGAATATAGGCCTAGGTTATTTGGGTGGGATTTTTACCAATGGGATTATGACCTTGTGGCACTCTGTCATGGATTCGACACAGGCAAGGTCATCATATCAAGACAACAGGTCAGGACTCGCAGTAATGGATTTAAACTGGACAAAATTAAATTAAGTTGTTTTAAGAAATGGTTAGACAACTTTATGCACGGGGATGACAGGTGGTAATGGACATGGAACTGCCTAGTGTAGGCCACATGGTCTCTTGCAATCTCCTTCGTTCTTATGTTCTTATCACACTGGGCGCCGACGACCATTGAGAGCTCGTTCGAGTCAAAAACGACTTCGGTTACAAAATTAGAATTTTCAAATATTCAAATAATATTTCCGTTACATCTAGCAAAGATGAAGGATGAACTAAGAGATTGTGTAAACCTAGATATGGATGTTAGACATACTGTTGAATTGTTCTTAGGGATGTCTAGGTTTCTGTAATAAGCAAAGTCATCATTCTAGTTATATTCAAATGTTGGAGGTTGGAGGTAGGATGATGTCGGAGGAAAAATAGCCCAGTGTGATTGATAACCCTCATGGAGGCTAGCCAGTCGGCCATATTGGATTTGCAAGTCTGCACCTAGATGCTACGCAAGTTTGACGACAATTATTAAAAGATCAAACTATTTGTAATGAAAATTCCCTTAACGATAAGAAATATAAGATAATGAAAATAATAATATATATATATATATATATATTGGGATCCGGCGAATTCACCGACAACAATTCATCGACACGCTCAACACATCGATATACACAATTCATCGAAAAATAGAAATATTCTAATTTGAAATATATATCTAGGTTGTGTTTTCATCCTTGATTTAGTATACTTTTATTTTTTATAATGAAATAATTAGTTTCATAACCCTTATTTAGGATGAAGAATTTCTTTTCGTAGTATTCATCAAGAATAGAAATTCTTTAATGACAGAACTATTGAAAATGACAAATTAGTTTAAACTAAACTTAGAACTATAAATTGGTTTACTTAAAATTATAAAGCTAGGTTATGGGCTATTCCTCGCAAATAACACTAAGCAACAAATTTCAACTTTTTTCCTGTTACAGACACGTGATCTACTGATTCCTACTAAATTAATCATGGTGATTTCATATCTGATGACTAAATTTCACTATCACGTCCATATTTTCTGTAACTGACAACCCCTATTTTTCATTTTTTCCACTCGCTCAGTAGTCCAAGCTACTTTTCCAAGTGAAGTTTTAGTTAGGTATGCTCAAATAATTATGTTAACATGGGTTTCCTCTTTTTTTCTGACTTAAGATAGACAGTGGATTTCCCCTGACGGAGTTACCACCCCGGCACCCAACCATCCACCCACAGTGTTTTGGCATTTAGTTGTTATGGCAAAAAGACATTCCTGTTCTCAAGTGAAACTTTGGCGTTTCCTCTTTATTTGTCGTTTATAGGATGACGAACTCTCCTTCTGCAGGAACCAACAGTAATCTCACATCATATTTGGATTAAAATTACGTTGATATCTGCTTTCCTTAACGAAGATCTGATGGTGGAAGTGTTCACCATGCTCGTCGCTTACAGCACCAAGGTTGGCCGGGAAGAAGTCAAAATGAGAATGTAAAAAATGTATTTTCAAAGATATTCTGCATCACATTTGTTCATAAGATTTCAGCATGTTCTCTGTTAGTTCACAATAGTTTCCAGCTTTATGGTTTCCAAGAAAATTTCTTACAACTTCAACAAACGATGTCCATGCACTCAGTTCCATCTCATTTTGGCTAGATGGGAACGATGAGTCACGGATGACATCTTAGCATCTGTCAATATTCCTCCGAATTTATCCTTTAAATATTGGAAACCGCTACCTTGATGATCCATACCCTTTACAAAATTCTTCATAATGTAAAGTGGTGGAAGATGTACTTTCTAAGCGTCGATAAGGGCTGCATGGTTCACATTATGTTTACCAACAACATCCTCAGTTCTAGATGGCCTATCATGTTTCTTGTAGTGGTTCTTGTCATCTCTGCTGTTCCATTGGCACAAAAAGCATATGCTTTGTGTTACAGCCCAATTGCGACCCCCCAAGAAGTAATGATGCAACTTCAAGGTCGCCACAAGTATTCCATGTGTGCTCCCTATATTTGGTAATCCTTAGCAGCAGTTCCATGGATTCATAAGATTTTAAGGCCAGTGCCATGTGCTACAGGTATTAAAGGTTTTTCATTGCCGTGTAGTAAGACAGCTTTAATGCTAGCTTTTTTAGAGTCAGTGAAAAGTCTCCATTGTTTAAGAGCATAGAGACAGCCAATTTGTTGCATTAGACTATTGATATCGTGGCAGAAACAAACGTTATTCTCCTGAGAGTAAAATGATGAAAACTGCAGATGGCGATGACAGAAATGAGAAATTTAGGTGTTTGGCTGGAGAAGATTCCATCCTTGACTTACCAAATATGGGTAACTATCTGCATCTGGAATATATATATGCCATCTTTTTCTGTTGCTATATCACTAGTAGAATCTTCAGAAGAACTGCTGTCTGTCATCGTTGCTGGTGGAAGTGGTGGCGGGTTTGCTTCATCATGTGGTACTGGTTTCATTGCTGATTCACAGTTTGGGTAGGTGATCTTTGATTTGTTTTTCTTTCAGAAACCAGCAATCTTTGTTAAACAAAAATAACAATCATTGGCGTGATTTTTTGGCTCACGCCAAACCATGGGGACTGAGAACGGCATAACTTTTCTTTTACCATCTATCCAAGCTATTAAAATGGGATTGCACGGTGCACAACAAATATGTGGTGCCCAGTCCTTGTCTTGGTCTCCTAATTTACAGTCAAAATAGTACTTATAGGCAAGTTTAAGCTTTGTTGTTATGTTTCTACGTTGTTGCTTCAGTGTATATCGTCCACAGACATAGCAGAAGTTGTTCGGGTGATTTACACAAACTCGACTTTGATGCCATTTGAAGTACCATACAATATCTGAAAAAAATTGAATGCAAAATAAGATAGAAATACGCTTTGGTACAAAATAAATGCCACAAAAATACAACAACTATCCCAGCCTGATTACTTGCTTAACAGCAGAGTTTCAATAACCGTCCTACTTGCCTGTAAGATAGCGACAACTAGGAGTAAATTTTATTTTACAAATTCGTTAGATGTGGATGGGAAGAGTAGGATAAGTGATTTGCTGCTTACGGAAGATCTAAATATAATTTGCATATTACACAAAATCTAGACGCGACAGAGCAAATTCAATTATAGATATGAATTCAGGCGCGGATACAGGTGGGGGGGCTGAGGGGGCTGAAGCCCCCCCCAAATTTGTTCTTCCATGAATCATTGTAATGATGTCATTTAATCGATTTTAGTACTTTCTGATGTTTTGCCAGGTCCGGGGGTTAAATAAACTGACAGCATGTGTGCGGTATTTCGGCGGAATTGTGCTGTGTTTGGCATTTGTTTAATTCCATTTATCTGTTTTGTGCTGTGCGTGTTGTAGGGTTGCCAGGGTTGTGTCTCAGTTGCGCTGAAAAGGGATAGAAAGGAGATATACCACGTTCGTTGGCCGTTTAGCATACCTGTATTGTCACCTATATGATTGTTTTGTGTTGTTGAAGCAATCAAGTTGAAGCAATCAATCAAGAAGTATCATCTGCAAACAGTAAGTATTCAGGAATACCACAGGCTTTATAGATATCGTTAATGTAAATCAAAAACAAAATAGGACCTAGAATACTACCTTGAGGTACCCCCATACTTACACCCATTAATCTCGATTTAACACCGTTAAATAAGACAACTTGATTACGATTAGATAAATATGACTGAAACATCTGAAGTTCAAAGTCTCTTATTCCGTACTCAGCCATTTTCATCAATAGAATACTATGATCAACTGTGTCAAAAGCCTTTTTAATGTCCAGAAAAACTGCGGCACATAGTTTTTATTAGATAGTCGAGTTGCAATATATTCATGTAAGAGAGCAACAGGCATATATGTTGAGTGATTTTCACGGAATCCAAATTGATTATCGAAAATGATCCCATGGTACTCAAGGTAATCTACCAATTGCTCAAGAATAACGGTTTGAAGTACTTTAGACAATACCGGAAGGATCGAAATCGGACGAAAATTCGATATGTTTGATGTGGGCCCATCTTTATGGATCGGGTGTACTACAGTAATTTTTAGGACATTAGGAAAGCAACTCTGTTGAAAGCACAAAGTGATTGAATGCATGAGTAAATGAATAATTTTGGGAGCAGCAAGTTTAAGGATCTTTGTATTAAGGCAATCATAGCCATTGTACTTATTTGTAAGATTATTTATAATACGCAAAATATCGTGAGTTGATGGTTGTATTAGACTAAATTGTGATGAGACTGGAGTTATATATTGAAGTGGGTTTCCTGGGTCATTTGGCAGCTTATCAGCCAATATACTACCAATTGAACAGAAAAAGTTATTAAACATGTCAGCGATCTCATGGTTGTCAGTTACCTGCCTGTTATTGTGAATAAACAAATCGGGAGTATTATTACTTCTCTTTTTATCAATTACTTCAAGAAGTATTGACCAGAGTTTCTTCGGAACCGATGAATTTTCTTCAAGTTTTTTGAGATAGTATTGCTTGCGAGCCGATTTAATTGATGAGTTGAGAACATTACGATATCTGATAACTTTGTGTTTATTAAGTTCAGAGTTGCACTTAATGTATTTTTATAAAGTTTGTTTTTTAAATTAATGCATTTCAATAAGTTATTTGTTATCCAAGGTTTGATTGGTATCTTTCTTCTTGATCTTATTTTAGTCATTAATTTAGTAATTTCTTCATTAAATGTAGTTATCAAAAAATTGGCGAAATCATTGTGGTGAGAAGTATAATGCACAGTTGCAGTTAAACGTTGAGGTGTAAGCATCTACTCGAGTAAGCAGGTAAACTATTACTTATTCGTTTATAATATCTCTTGCAATTTTTTAATAACCCAAAGGGAAATTGAATAGTGGAACACCTTTCTATACAAGAAAATTATTACTTTAACTTGATATCGAGATTACCATGTATTTTCCCAAATTATATTTAATTTAATCTAGCAGTTCTCCACAATGTTCTTCCATTTCCTTCTATAATTTTTACCAGAGACCTTACTTGAGATTATGTTTGTGGCAGAATTCTCCTATGAAAATAAGCCTGTGTCAGATATTTGTTTTTTGCCCCTGCCAGGCTGGCAGGTCCAGTGAAATGAAGCGAGCAGGGGAACCCGCCAAGATCACTGCATTTCTCAAGCGACGACCTGAATGTGTGCAGATGGATAATGCCACCACAGAGGCAAGTGTTCCAGAGGAAGCCAAGACTGCCGAGGTCCCCCACTCGTCACGTGAAGACGGCAGGCACAGTTGCAGTGGCAGCAGCTTCTCAAGAGCCTCGACTTGACATTGCTGATTTCGTGGGGAAGAAGGGAACAGATGCAGAGAAGGTGGTCATCATCCACTAGAAAGTCCCAGTTATCGAGGCTTTTCCATTCAGCTACGAAGGCGGTCAAAAGAGGCGGTTCCAACCACCTACCTGGTGCTCAACATACCTGTGGCTCAAATATTCAGTTTTGAAGAACGGAGGATACTGAACTCGTAAAAGACCACACGTCCACGAAGCGGAAGAAGCTGGTCAACCTCTGCACTACTAGATGGGTTGAGCGACACGACTCAGTCATTGTGTTTATGGAATTCCTGCCAGTTATTGCCGTCTTTCTGGAGAACGAGAGCAACTCGGACACGACGGTGGGACTACTACCAATAGCAATCCGAGAGCCGCGCTTTCTGATTGGTCTCGCCGTCGCTGAGTCTGTGCTAGCTCACACTGTGGAGCCGAGCCGAGCCCTGCAGTCCCCTATGGTCGATCCAAGATCTAAGGAATAACAGGTCTAACCACTTCCGACCGATTTTCGAGGGAGTTGGCGCAGCGGGCCCGTGAACGTCACCTGGCTGTTCAAAGTGGGGTTCGCGGGTCCTATAGCTGTCAGTTGAAGCTGGTGCGTCGTTCGGGTATGCTGTTGCCTTCGCTCGCACCGCTCCACGTAATTAGTTATATTCTGACAAATATTATATAAAATATATATGTAAATATATATAAAATATTATAGTTCCTGTCTATATGAATATATATGATATAATATATATATATATATATATATAATATATAAAATATTATAGTTCCTGTCTTCCTTGGCGTTTCACAGTTTTCTTCAGTGTTTCACAAAGAGAAAACGGACCCAGCCTAATGACGTCAGAAGCTGCGCACAATAATTCAAACGGTCTGACCTGTTTATTTAGACCTTGGGTCGATCTAGTCTCAGCGTACGCTACGATTGGTGATGTTGTGACGCATCTAAACAAGACCCGGGAAGGTGCACTGACCAGCTTCCAGGACATCTTCAAGAAGGCAGAGGGGCTCCTCCAGGAGATCGGTTCATCACACGACACCATTCCTGTATCTCGAGTTTGTAAGCGCCAAACGCAGCGAGCGAATTTACCCTTCCAGACAGCTGAGAAGTATTACCGAAGATCTGTATGTGTCCCATTCCTCGACCATGTATTGACTGAGCTGCAGACCCGGTTCGGGAATGATACTATTCCTGTTGGCTTCAAGATCAAGAATCTGCTCAGCAGCGCTGACGGAGATGTTGCTGCTGTACTGGAAGCGGCAAAGGTTTATGAGGCTGACATCGAGACCTTGAGCCTCGTGAAGGCGGAAGCAGAGCGCTGGTATTCAACAACAATGAAGTTCGAATCCATTGGAGATGCCCTTGCCCACGCCCAGACCCGAATGTATCCGAACCCGGCCAAGCTACTCCGAGTTTTGATCACGCTCCCAGTCTCGAACGCAGAGGCCGAGCGTTCATTTTTAACCCTGAAGCGACTGAAGACCTACCTAAGGAATACTATGGGTCAAGATCACCTCAACGGCCTGGCGCTACTCGGCGTTCACAATGAAATCAATATTGAAATAGACAGTGTAATCAATGTATTTGCCCAAAAAAACAGGAGGTTGATGTTTGTGTGAGATCCCATGAACAATGCTGTGTGTTATTAATGTAATTTAGATACTTTTACTAACAGGTTCAGAAGTTCATACACGTTTTTGTTTGTATTTCTGATTTTTAAAGCTGCTTTTATTTTTCATTACTTCCATGAGTCCATGTGCACTAACACTACACACGGACCCTGCAATAATTTCTCTCTATGCGAGAGTATACGCGTGCCAGTGCCTTATCACTGACTAGCACAAGCGTGTAACAATATAAAACGAATATACATTCTATTATATATGTCTAAAATACAGAAAATCTGAAAAACATTATTAAGTTAATTAAGTATACCTCAGACTTCTGATACATCAGACTACTCAGAGGAAGGAATTCAGGTTAGCCCCCCCTCCCCCAAATGTTTAGCCTGGATCCGCCACTGTATGAATTTACCATATCAAAATCACATAGAAACACTTATTTGCTCTTCTGTAACAAAATCTTTGTTGCCCAGTGTAATTGGTAAGCGAAACTGTGTGTCCTACTTTGTGTCTACACATCAGCGACGTGTCGATTTCAAAACGGAAGAAGAAAAAGAATCCAGACAGAAAGGACACCGCGAGATGAGACACAAGTGGGCAAGATAGCCAAGCGATGGAGGTCTGCGTGTCAATCACGCTGATTTCACTCGCAATAGAAACAGTGCTACGAGCAAAGTGAAAATTGATTTGAGATTGAGAGTTGTATGGAGCACTAATGTGCACCTGCCTATGTGCTCGGCAGTATGACTAGAGCGGTTGGGGTACAAGGTCGTGTAGGCGGTCGCTTAGGATACGTTGTAAATAATATTGGTGCGTTTACTGTGATGATTTACATTAAGTTGTGCTTTTTTTTTTTGCGCCAATGAACTAACAGTGTGCTGTGCAATCTGAGATTGTGAGTGCGGTTGTAGTAACCACCGCCTGCTTATAATCGACTATTGGCTGTTGTTACGTTGTACACTGGATCCGAAAGGTAAGTTCGGCAGGTACATAGTTTCAGGACGGCTCACGAAGGGACCCCTCCGAAATTTATTTATTTTTCCAGAAGTGCACACCTACGCGATTATTATTTAATTATATTCTTATATTGAAGTTATTTATTAAATACTGGTTGTCCCATGCTTTATCAAACTTACTCTCAAATTTTATAACTGATTTTGAGTCTGTGACATACTTAGGTAGTGCATTCCATTTGTTTGGTGCTACAAAATGAGTTCTTCCTTTTATCCAGTTTTGGTCTTTACAATTTTCATAGGATGTCCATTTTCCCATAGTTGCAAAATGTCATGGCATACGTCCTCATCGTAGACTCCTGTCAGGATATTAAGTGATTCAATTGTATCGCCTCGTGCACGTGTACATGCTAGGTGTGGGTTTCCTGTCCTGACAGTTTCTGTTTTGGCACCAGCTTGATCGCTCTCCGCTGCACTCCTTCGACAGCTCCAGTGTCCTTCAGCAGACCTGAAGCCCATACTTGGTTTGCATACATACTCCAAATGGGGGACGAGTAGCGCCACCTAAAAGAGAAACCTAAAAATTTCTTCATCCAAAGAGACAAAGGTTCTTCTGATGAGTCCTACAAGTCTATTAGCTTTATTTATCTTTTCTGCAAGATGATTTGAGAACTGGAGTTTACTATCGATTATTACCCCTATATCCTTCTCTGTATTAATTGTTGTCATCTTTTCATTCATGTTATATCCATAGTTTCTTCCACTGCAATTTCCAGTGTGCATGAATTTACACTTCTTTTTTTATCAAGCAGCAATGTCCTTCAGTGTTTAATTCACCAGTAAATTTTTGTATTCTCTGCATACAATTATATTTCACTTCCATCTCTTAAAACTTCTGGTAAACCATTTATTTAAAGGACGAACAATAATGGCCCCATCACAGATCCCTGAGTGACACCACTTTCCACATCATGCCATTCTGATTTATAGATTATGTTCACTGCAGCAATCCCAGCTGTCCAATACCCTTATTAGTTGAAGAACTGTAGATCACTCTGGTAAGAATCCAAATTGCCTGTTACTAAATAGTTTATTTGATTTCATGCATTTCATAACTTTCTCTCTGACTAGTGATTCCATTAGTTTATGCACAATTATACTTGTGAGACATATTGGTCTGTAGTTTGTCGGGTCACAACTGCTTCCTTGTTTGAATATGGCAGTTTATTTGCAATTTTCCAGTCCATCAGTAATTGTACAGTATTGTACTGTAAGACTTTTCAAATACTATTTTAAGAGGTTCTGCCAGTTGTTCTCCTCCTTCCTTCATTATCCTAGGATATATTCCGTCCGGTCCAGGTGACTTTTTTTTTTCATGGCATTTTTAATGTTCTGTAATGAGAACTCCATATTTGACATTTCAGGCACATGTTTAAATGAAAAATTTAGCACATCTCTGTCTGGTTCCTCTGAATACTTTGTTGAACTGATTAGCCAGTATGTCTGCCTTTTCCATCTTTGTTTTGTTCATACTACTATCACTATTCATGTGTAGTTCTGGTATACGAAATCTTTTTGTTAACTTTTCTTGTACATATTTCCAAAATTATTTGGATTTTCTTTTGCCTTTCAATTAGCTGTTCTCTATTTTTTCTGTTTTCTTATTTCATTCCTCACCTGGTTGTACACCTGTATTCTTTCTCAACCTGTTGAAATTCCTGACAAGTTGTATTTACACAGGTTTTTAGTTGTATTAGTCGTGACCAAGGCATTTTTTCTTATTTTTGGCCAAAGCATCCTATTCATTAGTAGTTCCTTCATCTGGGATTTGTTCTTTTTCTCTGACAAAATGTGTCTTTTACTATAACTGGCACACATTTGTTTATAGTATCTGTAAGTTTAATTCTAAAAAAGAAAAAAAAAAAAGAACATTTCCTCAATATTTGGTTTACCCAAGTATTGCTCCCATTTGATATCCAACTTTTATTTCTCATCTCTTTAAAGTCTGTTCTCTTGTACAAGAATATTTTCTTTGTATTGCATGTGAAAGTAATGGTAGCATGATCACTTCATCCTAGGGAACTTTCTACTTCTATTTCCTCTAATGTTTCTTCTTCCCTACTAAATATTTAGTCTGACACCCTCTTACCTCTCCTCTGTGGCTTGTGATTTATTACATATGATGATAGCAAATACAGTGTTTAGGAAGAAAGTCAAGTATAAGTACACATGGGAGAGGGTGGTGGATGGAAGGGTAGTAGATAGAGCATTAATGGACTACAGTGGTAACCAGGAGTATAATAGGAAGAGTTAAGGGTTCCGGTTTAGTATGTGGCCTACCTTTTTGAAACTGGTTTCGTATGTATTTACCTAGTTGTATGTGGTCTACCCCATTTGAATATGTCCTACCTCAGGACAAATTTAAAACAATACTTAAAAAATGTTTTCATTTGAACCTAACCTCTCCTAACCTAACTTGTAGAGCTGGGTGCATTCCTTGGTGCATTGAATAGGTAGGCCACATACTGTACCAGAGAAAAAATGTTGTAGGCCACATCCAAAAGGTAGGCCACATACTAAACCAGCACTGAGTTAAGGATATACATATTCAAAGGGGAGAGAGTAGGGGAATATCAGATAATTTTTTGGTGGAAGGTAAGTTGAGAGTGGAGGATAGATGGAGAAAAAGGAAAAAGACAGAAGGTAGGGAGGTGTTTAAAGTGAACTGCTTAAATGAGAAAGAAAGGGAGAAGGAGTACAAAAAGAAACGGAGAGAGGAGTGGGAGGGAGTGAAGGATAGAGTAGAATTAGGAGTGGAGGAGGAAGTTGGAAGGTGTGCAAAGATGGTGTGTGGAAAAAGGAGGATGGGAGAAATAGAAGGAAGGGTAATGAGTGGTGGGATGAGGAAACAAAGAAGGTTGTAGAAGAGAAGAAGCGAGCTTTCACAGATTGGTTACAAATAGGACGAGAGAATCATATGAGAGGTACAAAGAAATGAGAAGACAAGTAAAGCATAAGATAAAGGAGGCAAAGAGGGGAGCAGATGTGAAATAAGAGCAACAGAAAATTTTGAAAGTAACAAAAAGATGTTTTGCAAAGAAATTAAAAGAGGAAGAGAAGGGAAATCAAATAGAGAGGAAAAGGTAAAATGTGCAGATGGAGAGATGATACTGGAAGGGAAGGCAATAAGAGGAAGATGGGTAGAGTATTTTAGAGAGTTGCTAAAGGTAAAGGAGGATAAGGAGGGAAAGGTGGATGCCGTGGTAAGCGCTAAGAAAATGACAGTGGTGAATGAAGAAAATGGGGGAGAAATAAGGAAATAGGAGGTGAAGGCAGTTGTTAATATGACGAGAGCAGGTAAGGCACCTGGGATACAAGGGTATCATGGAGAATGTCAAACAAAAAGGAGGTACAGTGATGATGGACTGGGTGTTGACATTATTTAATGCTTGTTTAAGAGAGGGTAGAGTGCCGGAGGACTGGAAGAGTGCCTGTATAGTTCCACTTTACAAGGGAAAAAGGGGACAAGTGTGAGTGTAGTAGTTTCAGAGGAATCAGTTTGTTAAGTGTAGTTGGGAAGGCTTATGGGAGGGTCTTAAGTGAGAGGATTAAGAAAGGAAGAGAGAGAGTAATTGGTGAGGAACAGTGTGGGTTTAGGACAGGTAGGGGTTGAGTGGATCAGATTTTTGTGGTAAGAGAGATGTGAGAAAGCTTTAGGATAAGGTAAAGATGTTTTTTTTTGGGCTTATATGGATTTGGGAAAGGCTTATGACAGGGTAAACAGGAAGGCACTGTTGGAAATATTGCAGATACATGAGATAGGAGAAAAGCTTTTAAGGGCAGTCAAGAGTTTTTACGAGAGTAGCAGAACTTGTGTTAGAATCGGAAATAGGTCGGTGAGTGAGTGGTTTGAGGTAAAGGTGGGACTTTGTCAGGTATGTGTTCTGTCACCTTGGCTGTTCAATTTATACATGGATAGGGTGGTGTGAGAGGTAAATGCAAGGGTAGTGGGCTGGGGATTGGAGATGGTTAAAGAAAATGGAGGAAAGTGGGAAGTAAGCCAGTTGTTGTTTGTTGATGGCACTGCAATTGTAGCAGGATCATAGGAGGGATTGAGGAAGTTAGTTACAGAGTTTGGGAAGGTGTGCGAAAGAAGTAAGTTAAAAATAAATGTGGGTAAATATAAGGTACTGTAATGAGATGTACAAGGGAGAAATTGGCAGCAGACTAGAGGTGAGTATTAAGGGAGAGAGAATGGAGGAAGTGGATAGTTTTAGGTACTTGGGTGTGAATGTGGCAGGAAAGGGAGCAATGGAGGTGGAGATAGTATGTAGATTGAGAGAAGGAAGTAAATTCCTTGGGGGATTAAAAAGTGTGATGAGAAATAGACATTTTGGAATGGATGCTGAGAGGAGATTGTATGAAGGAGTGATTGTGCCAACAGCACTGTATGGGGCAGAAACATGGAACATAAGAGTAGTCTGAATGTGTTTGAGATGAGATCTAGGGTTACTAGGCTGGATAGAGTGAGAAACGAGGTTAGGAGGAGAACGGGGGTGGAAAGGGAGTTGGGAAGTAGGGTTGATGTAGGAGTATTGGGATGGTTTGGACACATGGAAAGAATGAGTGAAGAAAGATTAGTAAAAGAAGTGTGGAAGGCAGAGTGGAAGGAGTGAACATAAGAGAGCAACCAATGATGAGATGGATGGATGGGGTAAAAGGGGGCATTGGGAAAGAGGGGAATGTCTGTTGAGGAAGGATGGGAGAAGACAGATGGCAGGGGTAAGTGGAGAATAGTTGTATTTACCTAATTGTAGTTTGCAATTGTATATGGATGATGCTGTGATGCATGGAAGGGAGTGGGTAGGGGATGGGTGTGGGTGAGGAAGTATGTGCAAATTATATTTTGATGCAGCCCAAAGGGATGTCTCCCCATCTTCTCTTTTTCTGCATGAGGGGACAGAGACGGGGGTCGCTAATTAAATGAAGCGGCCTTGCTGTGTCTTGCTGCATTGCTTTTGACCCAGGGCAGTGGGCGAGATGCAGAGATGACCCATCATCCAGGAGGAACCAAGAAAAGAGCAAGGGAGGGGTGGTGAATGGAAGTGAAGTATGTGAGGATGAAATGGATGGGAGTGGATTTATACCTTTGACTTTGGCCCACCTCCCTTGTGAGGGGGGAAAAGCCCCTGATATATGTATGTACAGTATTTTGTGTTGATGTGTTATATCATTCTGGCTACAGAAATATGTGTCATTGCAAATTTTGTTGTTCAGAATGGCTGTTGTGGTTCACTATATGGTTTGAATTATTTTTTGATGTAGCTTTTGTGTGCTTTGGCAAAAACTTATGCTATTGTATTTGTTGGTCAGTGGTTGACATAAGTTAACATCAAGGATAATGTGGATACAAATGAGATTGGGACGGAAGATAATGGGTATATGTGAGTGGATGTGACCTTAGTTTTAATTCTTCCAGCTAATGGTCATTTGAGATAGATTTTATAGATTTAGCTGATAACATTTATATTTATTTCAGTTTGATAATGCAATTGCCTGTGCAGCTGCAGATGGCATCTCCAGCTGCAAAGGAGTGGCTGCAGAAGAGAAGAGAAGATGTTCAACCCTGGACACACTTTGTTAATACAAGCAAATTCAAGGTGAGTGAGAACTATTTTGTATAGAAAGACATGTTAAAAAAATCATATATTACCTCTCTCATGTATATTTACCCACAAGAAATGAGCTATGCTCATGGGGTTCTGTTATGTATGCATTTCCCTAACCGTAGTATGTAGGAAAATGGCAATGCTTGTTGGGTCCCATCTCCTACTCTCCAATATGACATAATACCTATTCTCAAAATCATGTACAGTTCCAACTTAATCTATATCCTTAATTTCAATATTCATATATTTTAATTCATGTTTGTCTGTCAGTCTTTTGTGCACAGCCTCCCAAGTAGTTCTGCCATATCACTTCTTTCTTCTCCCTGCTTCCATGTGGGTGGGGGTGGGGAGTTAGCTCCTCGATAGTTGGTATGCCTTATAAGAGTATTTCTACTGCAGTCCTTGGACCAACAATTCTGTTCAGGGTTTTAACAGGATGGAACATAGAGGAAGGGGGTGCTGAGGTAGCCATCAGACAAGAACACAACATAGCAAGTGGAAACTCTGTTGAGAGCCTGTGAAAGTGATCATGTTCCTCTATTGCTATTTTGTTATGATTAACACAAGACAACAACAACTGGTAATGTGTTCCACTTGTTCTCTGCTTTGTTTAGGAAGCTGAGCATTTTAAAAAGTTCTTTGACTATTTGATGTGTCTGTGATGACATGTATATATATCAAACGTTTTTTCCCCCCTTACAAGGGAGGTAGCCAAAAACAAAGGCATAAAATCCACCCCCACCTATTCCATCCACACTTACTCCAGTCCCATTCACCCCCCCCCCCTTCCTCCCTCATATCTTGCCTCCTCCTGGATGACAGGTTATGCCTGCATCTCACCCACTGCCCTGGGTTAGAAGTAGTGTTGCAAGACGCAGCACATCCACAGCAAGGCTGCTTCATTAAATCGGCAACCCCCCCCCCTCTGACCCCTCCTGCAGGAATGGAGAAGATGGGGGAGAAATCCCTTCAGGCTGCATCAATTTATTTTTCACACATACTGTACTCCCTCACCCCCATCTCCCACCCACTCCCTTTCATGCATCACAGCATCATCCATACACAACCATTCTCCATTCAACCCCTATCTTCTGTCCTCTCCCATTCTTCCTCAACAGACATTCCCCTCTTTCCCAATGCCCCTTTCACCCCATCCATCCATCTCATCCTTGGTTGCCCCTTCATGTTCACTCCTTCCACCTCTGCCCTCCACATCTCTGTTACTAATCTTTCTTCACTCATCCTTTCATTCCATGTGTCCAAACCAAAGGATTACAATGGAAGAACATGCCGGCAGGAGAACTTTTGGTTCATGTGAAAAAAATAAGTAGACAAACAGGTAGATAAAAGAATAAAATGAGTAAATAATGAAAAATGATAAACAAAAATAAAAATAAATTATAAGAAATGAATAACAAAAAATAAACTGTTAATGATAACAAATAAAATAAAAAAGCCAGGCATTACAGTATATTTCTTAGGTGGTTATCTAAATAAATCTTAACTTCAAACCGTACTACATTGCACTGCCTCTGCAGGAAGTTTGTCCCATTTATTTACTACACGGTTGGTGAAATTGTTTGTACCCACTTCCAAATTAAATCATATTCCTGACAATTTGCAACCATTACGTCATGTCTTATTCGTATTCAGGGTGAAAATATTGTCACTCGTGATGTCAATTTCCTTTGAATCTTAAACATCTCTATCAAATCACCCGAGTCTTCTTTTTTATTGGGAAAAATAGATTCAATACTCTTTCATCAACCATATCTCTCAACTCCCTCACACCACATATTCCCCTTGCTGAATCACAACACAGATTTAGGCCACTACACTCCACAAACATTCTTCTAATAAATCTCACACAAAGAATATTAGATGGCATCAATTTAGATAGGTCCCATCACAGAACACTTCTTATAACATTAGACATTAGTAAAGCTTTTGATACTATCCCCCCTCCACAAACTAACAAAAAATATATAACACTCCTAAAATCAATAAAAGTGACATTTGCATACTTGAACGAAAACATAATAAAAAAAATATTGGTTACATTGATAAGGCCTAGACTAGAATATGTGGTGACATTGTGGTCACCCAGTACCAAAAAGAATATAAAGAAAATAGAAAGGATCCAGAGAGCAGCAACAAAAATGGCACCTGCACTTGCAAACCTATCATATGAGGAGAGATTGGCTAAACTGGAGTTACTGACGCTGGAGCAAAGAAGAGAGA
This sequence comes from Oratosquilla oratoria, assembly GCF_046742065.1. Taxonomy (NCBI): domain Eukaryota; kingdom Metazoa; phylum Arthropoda; class Malacostraca; order Stomatopoda; family Squillidae; genus Oratosquilla; species Oratosquilla oratoria. The sequence continues at coordinate 33,159,532 of NC_134820.1, read as the reverse complement.
GAGGTGATCTACTGACCATCTACAGAATCATGAAAAGCACAGAGATACTCGATAGAGAGGACTTACTAAACTGGGAAAAGAGAAACACAAGAGGACATGGAAAGAAAAAAAAAACATAGCTACAGAAGAGAACTGAAGTAAAACAGTTTTCCACATAGAGTAGTGGACACTTGGAACAAACTGGACAATGAAATAGTATGTGCAAAAACCATTTATGAGTTTAAAAGCAAACTAGACACTGCAAGATGCACTCCCCTTCCCGCAAAATAAAACTAGGTAAATACAGACATGCACAATAACACTAAAAGTTGGTTGGCCAATTATCTGGCAGGCAAAAATGCTTATGTGTCATATAATGGCCAATCATTGCACACCAGAAACGTTAAGAATGGAGTACCACAGGACTTGTTCTATTCCCCACACTCTTTAATCTATACATACATGATATACCCACACCAGACACCTCAGAAATACAAATCTCTTCCTATGCAGTCAACATGACAATCACAATAAAACAACCATACTTTGATACGCTCAACACATGGTTTATTACAGACTCAAAATAGCCTCAGCCAAATCTACAGCAACACTTCTCACCAACTGGACAAAAGAACACAAATACATTCCTCATCTCTATATCAATAGCACTCTAATACCACACACACACACACACACCCTAAAAATTCTTGGTGCAACATATGATGCATCCGTGTCATTTAAACAGCATATCACAAACATAAAAAATAAATGCACACTTACACTCAATGCACTTAAATCAATCACTGGAACAACATTTGGACAAAACAAAGAAACTAACACTACCTTATATAAACAATGCATACGCTCAGTGATGAACTATGCGAGTCCAGCATGGGCACCTAATCTCAGTGAGACACACCTCAACACCCTTCAGACCATACAAAACAAAGCATTAAAAGCAATTACAGGCTGCACATATACAACACCTACAGACCACCTACACTATGAAACAAAAGTCCTCAAAGCCAAAGATCACCTTGACATGAGAGGCACACAAACACTGCAGCCTCCACAAACACAACACACCCGCTACACTACATAACAGAATATCCACATATGCTAAGAAAAAAAAAACACCCAAATATCGATATCACATACAAATACCAGCCTCCAGAAACATATTCATAATCATATCACTCACTGCTCCATTAATACAATAAAGGACAAGACATTGCTGCATGCCAGACCCCCTGATAGCCATCCCTCTGAATCCTCTCTCCCACGAAAGGACAGAGTCCACCTTGCCAGACTGTGATGCGGCCACCACCCAGCAGCCCTTCTAAGCTACTGGAAAAGACTAGATGACTGCATTGTGGACAACTGCCCTGGATGTAACACTTCATCCCATACTATTCAACACGTCATGGAAGATTGCATTATAGACAATCATGCACGCAAACAAGACAACATACACTCCACAGAGGATTTGTGGGAAAACCCCGTTCCGGCCGTGGCATTCCATGGGGAGACAGGATTGCCCGGACAGACAGTCTAGGGAACAACAACAACAACGACGACAACTCCCTTTCTACCCCATTCTCCTCCTCACCTCCTTGTTTCTCACTCTATCCAGCCTAGTAACCCATATCATTCTTCTCAGGCACCTCATCTCAAACACATTCAAACTCCTCCCTTCTCTTATGTTTCATGTTTCTGCCCCATAGTGTTGTCGGCACAATCACTCCTTCATACAATCTCCTCTTAGCATCCATTCCCAAAAGTTTATTTCTCATTACACTTTTCAATCCACCAAGGCATTTACTCACTTCTCTCAATCTACATTCTACCTCCACCTCCACTTCTCCCTTTCCCACCACATTCACACTCAAGTATCTAAAATTATCCACTTCCTCCAGTCTCTCTCCCTTAATACTCATTTCCAGATTCTGCCACTTTCTCCCCTTGTACATCTCATCACTTTACTTTTACCCACGTTCATTTTGAACCTCCTTCTTTCGCATGCCTTCCCAAACTCTGTCACTAACTTCCTCAATCCCTCCTCTAATCCTGCTACAAGTGCAGTGTCATCAAAAAACAACAACTGGCTTATATCCCACTTTTCTCCATTTTCTTTAACCATCTCCAATCCCTGACCCACTACCCTTGCATTGACCTCACACACCACCCCATTCATGTATAAATTGAACAGCCAGGGTGACATAACTCATCACTCACTCTCTCCATTTCTGATTTGAACACAAGCTCTACCACTCTCATAAAAACTCTTGACTGCTCTTAACTGTTTTCTTCCTACCCCGTTGTCATGTTCCATGATGTGTCACTGACATGAAGGGATGTGGGTATGGCACCATAACCCACACTCTAACAAGAGCCATAGTGCTCGCCATTCTTAGTACATACACACATATACCAAAGGCTTTTTCCCCCTTATAAGGGAGGTAGCAAAAAAACAAAGGCATGAAAACCACTCTCACCCATTCCATCCCTAACATACTCCACTCTCCTCCACCCTCTTCCCTCCCTCTTATCTTGGCATCTCCTAGTAAATTGATTATAATTCATGAAATTCACAGAGCGTCCCAGTACAAAAACGTTGTAATCATGGGAGATTTTAACTATAGAAACATTGACTGGGAAACTTTAATAGGAGATCATGAAGCGAAACAATTCCTAGATGTGGTGCAGGATAATTTCCTAAAACAAATGATTACCGATCCTACGAGGGGACAAAATACCCTGGACTTAATTCTAACAAATAATGAGCACCAAATTAGCAGCATAATAGTGGGCGATAGTCTAGGCTTTAGCGATCATCAAGAAATAAGATTTAATATTATTTGGGAAAAAATAAAAAGTACAAATAACGTTCAAGTACCAGACTTCAGGAAAGCAAACTTTGACAATATAAAAACCTATTTGAAATTGAATACGAAAAACAATCCGGACGTTTCAAACATTCTTGATTCTCGTTGCGGGGCTGATAATCAGAAGTGGGTCAAGGAGGATACGCGTACCTTGGGTCAGGTCTGGGTCAAAGAGAGAAATACGCATACCTTAAGTCAGGTCTGGGTCAAAGAGAGTGATGCGCGTGTCTTGGGTCAGGTCGATTCGGGGCGACGGCCCAAAAATCAGGTCAGTACTTTGGATGAGATGTATAGCAATCTGGCAGATCTAATTATTAATGCACAAAACACATTTATCCCCCTAAAGTCAATACGAAAAAATAGTAATACTCCCAAATGGATGACTGACAGATTGAAACATGAGATCGGAATTAAAAGATATAACGAAATGGCAAAGCTGGTTAAAAGGAATACACGTTCAGCGAAACGTAATTATGAAATCAAGGTTGCCAGTCAAGCAAAATCCAACCCAAAGGGTTTCTTTCACCTCTATAGAACAAAAAATAAAGAAAGAATAGGACCAATTAAAAACGATGAAAATGTCATGATAGAATCGGAAGAAAAAATGAGTGAGGAGTTTAACAATTATTTTCTATCGGTGTTTACTAATGAGAGGTTAGATAAAGTACCTGACTGCGATACGATTTTCAGAGGGGATGAAGAAAATAGCCTAACTAATATCAGCATTAGTAAAGAAGAAGTTATCAAGCAGATTGACAGACTTAAAGCTACAAAATCTCCAGGCCCGGACGAAATTTTTCCAAGAATGCTTAAAGAGTGTAAATTTGAAATCTGCGACCAGTTAACTGAAATATTCAATAAATCGGTAGACACTGGTTCTGTTCCAACTGCTTGGAGGCAGGCAAACGTTGTTCCTGTTTTTAAGAAGGGAGATAGATCGACCATATGCAACTACAGGCCAATCAGTTTGACATCGGTTATAGGAAAAATGCTTGAATCAATAATAGTAAATAGACTCAGAGAACACATTGAAGGGCATAATTTAATTCGTGATTCACAGCATGGTTTCTCCAAAGGTAAGTCATGCGTGACAAATCTTCTATCCTTTTACACTAAGGTATATAAGGTGTCAGACAACAATGAAAATTACGATGTTATTTACCTTGACTTTAGCAAAGCGTTCGACAAAGTGCCACACCAGAGACTACTAAATAAAATCAAAGCCCATGGCATAGGAGGAAAAGTGTTAGAATGGATTAGAGCTTGGATTAGTAACAGAAAACAGCGGGTCACCATAAATGGAATAAAATCTAGGTGGGGCAATGTTACTAGCGGGGTCCCCCAGGGCTCGGTTTTGGGTCCCTTATTGTTCATTATGTATATAAACGACTTAGACGATGGGTTAAATAGTGATGTTAGTAAGTTTGCGGACGACACTAAAATAGGACGCCTAATTAGGTCAGGAGAAGACGCCCAGATTCTGCAGGATGATCTTAATAAACTGTTAACATGGTCGGTGAAATGGCAAATGAACTTCAATATCTCTAAGTGTAGCGTGTTAAACGTAGGGCTACACAACCCCGAAAATAGATACAACTTAGATGACACGTTTTTAGAAAAATCTGAGTGCGAGAGGGACTTGGGAGTCCTGGTGAGTCCGGACCTTAAAACCAGGAAGCAGTGCATTAGCGCCAGAAATAAAGCAAACAGAGCATTAGGCTTCATTGCTAGGACGGTAACAAATATAAGTGCAGAGGTAATTATTAAACTCTATCTAGCGATAGTTAGACCCATCCTTGACTATGCGGTACAGTTTTGGTCTCCGTCCTACAAAATGGACATAAATTCACTAGAATCAGTACAGAGAAGAATGACCAAAATGATACAAGGACTCGGAAATTTGCCTTACGAAGAGAGGCTTAGGCACCTAAACTTACACTCTCTGGAAAGACGCAGAGTGCGGGGTGATCTAATAGAAGTGTTCAAGTGGATCAAAGGCTATAACAAGGGTGATGCAAACAAGGTCATCATAATAAAACAACAGGGCAGGACTCGCAGTAATGGGTATAAACTGGACAAATTTAGATTTAAGAAGGAAATAGGCAAGAATTGGTTTACAAATAGGGTGGTCGATGAATGGAATAAACTTAGTAACCACGTAGTAAGCGCTGAAACTATCAGTTGTTTTAAAAAACGATTAGACAACTTTATGGATGGGGACGACAGGTGGTGATGGATACGGAGCTGCCTAGTGTAGGCCTTATGGTCTTTTGCAGTCTCCTTTATTTCTTATGTTCTTATGTTCTTAAAGTAGTAGGTTACCTCAAATTAAATAGATACATATACATACATACATATACCAAAGGCTTTTTCCCCCTTACACAGGGGGTAGCCACAAAGAAAAAGGCATAGAAATCACTCCCACACATTTCATTTTCCATATATTCCACTTCCCTCCACCCTCCTCCCTCCCTTCCATCTTGTCACCTCCTGGATGATGGGTCATCCCTGCATCCTGTCCACTGCCCTGGGTCAGAAGCAGTGTTGCAAGACACAGCACATCCATAGCAAGGCCGCTTCATAAATTCGGCGACCCCTCCTCTCCGTCCCCTCATGCAGAAAAGGAGAAGACGGGGAGAAATCCCTTTGGGCTGCATCAAATTTTTTCTCATACATACTTCCTCACCCCCATCCCCCACCAACTCCCCCTCATGCATCACAGTGTCATCTATACACAACCCTTCTCCATTCACCCCTATCTTCTGTCCCCTCCTGTCCTTCCTCTACAGACATTCCTCTCTTTTGTAAAGCCCCTTTCACCCCATCCATCCATCTCATCCTAGGACGCCCCCTCATATTCACTCCTTCCACCTCCGCCTTCCACACTTCTTTTACAAATCTTTCTTCACTCATTCTTTCCATGCATCCAAACCATCCTAATACTTTCATCAACCCTATCTCTCAGCTCCCTTTCCACCCCTGTTCTCCTCCTCATCTCCTCATTTCTCACTATCTAGCCTAGTAACCCCTATCATACTTCTCAGACATTTCATCTCAAACACATTCAAACTCCTTCTCTTCCTCTCTTATGTTCCATGTTTCTGCCCCATACAGTGCTGTTGGCACAATCACTTCTTCATACAATCTCCTCTTAGCATCCATTCCCAAATGTCTATTTCTCATTACACTTTTCAATCCACCAAGGCATTTACTTGCTTCTCTCAATCTACATTCTACCTCCACCCCCCATTCCTCCCTTTCCTGTCACATTTGCACCCAAGTATCTGAAAGTATCCACTTCCTCCAGTTTCTCACCCTTAATGCTCACTTCCAGCCTACTGTCACTCTCTCCCCTTGTACATCTCATCACCTTACTTTTACCCACATTTATCTTCAGCTTTCTTCTTTCACACACCTTCTCAAACTCTGTCACTAACTTCCTCAAATCCTCCTCTGATCCTGCTACCAGTGCAGTGTTGTCAGCAAACAACACCTGGCTCACCTCCCACTTTTCTCCATTTTCTTTAATCATTTCCAACCCTTGACCCACTACCCTTGCATTCACTTCTCGCACCACCCCATCCATGTAAAGATTGAACAGCCAGGGCGACAACACACCCCAGATGAAGTCCCACCTTTACCTCAAAACATTCACTCTCTCCATTTCTAATCCTAACGCAAGCTCTACTACTCTCATAAAAACTCTTGACTGCTCTTGACATACATATACCAAAGGCTTTTTCCCTCTTACTGTATAAGTGCTTAAATTAAATAATAAGATAAAACAAATTAGGTTTTTTCTTGTGATGAATGACTAGTTGCAGGAGATCTGCAAGCCAGTGGCGGAGGAGTACAAAATTGAAGCCTTCTCCCCTCGGAGGTCAGAGGGCATGTAAACAAGATGACACTACGAAGTAGTGTCCTCGTATATGTACATACCTTTCCCCATTTGATTATTTAGATAATGATTGAAATTTTATAAGCCTTTACACACAAATAAAAAAGTAGAAAGATTGTGTGGAGCTGGGCATAGTGATAGAATAGGCTTCTGTAGGCACACATCGCCACCTGTCCTTGGCACTGATGTTGTGTGGTCATAGTATAAATTAAGATGCATGGGCATTGAATTTCTGACTCCCACACTCATACTCTGTTCATACCCAACTCCGTTGTAAGTCAATATATTATTTTATTAGATAATGTTAATGAAATAAGTTTTGCACATAACCACTTTTACTATCCAAGTGAAGTTAAAAAAAATTATAAATAGGCTAAATATCACCCTGGCCATTGGATTGAAGGAACTGTTCAAATCACAGCCAAGATTCAATACATCAATTCAATACCTCCCTCAGTGCCTTCCTCTCTACCCTGTTGTAAGCCTTTTCCAAATCCATAAAAGCCCAAAAAACATCCATCTCACAAATCTGTCCTACCACAAAAATCTGATCCATGCAACCCCCACTTGTCCTAAGCTCACACTGTTCCTCACCAATTACTCTTCTGTTCCTCCTAATCCTCTCAATGAAGACCCTCCCATAAGCCTTCCCAACTACACGTAACAAATTGATCCCTCTGAAACTACTACATTCACACTTATCCCCTTTTCCCTTGTAAAGTGGAACTATACAGGCACTCCTCCAGTCCTCTGGCACTCTACCCTCTCTTAAACAAGCATTAAATAACGTCAACACCCAGTCCACCATCACTGTACCTCCTTTTTGTTTTAGACATTCTCCATGACATCCATCCAACCCAGGTGCTTTACCTGCTCTCATCATCTTAACAACTTCCTACACCTCATCTTTCCTTTTTTCTCCTCCATTTTCCTCACTCATCACTGTCCTTTTCTTAGCACTACCCACTGCAACTACCTTTCCCTCCCTATCCTCCTTCACATTGAGCAACTCCCTAAAATACTTTCCAATCTTCCTCTTATTGCCATCTCTTCCATTATCATCTCTCCATCTGCACCTTTTACCTTTTCTTCTCTATTTGATTCACCTCCTCCTCCTGTTAATTTAGAATTTTTGTTTTAATGAAAAAAATATAGCACATCTCTAGGCTATTATAAACAGCCATATAAGGTTGTTTATCTTGGTAATTTTCATGTAATTAACTTTAAACACCACGTATTTACAAAATGTTTGTCAATTCATAAAGTACTGAATGATCTGGCAATTTTTGGAACATGTTGCTATTTGTACAGAATCAGTACAGATAGTCGTAATTTAGATCTACAAGTTAGTACAGTTTCAGCCAGAAATGTGTGTGTGGTTGGTTGTTATGCTTTTCTAATGAGCCTCATAGAATATTTAAGAATTCAAATATAATCTATAACTGGATTAAAAAATGTGTCACCTTATTGTATTCTTTTTTTTACATATTTATACAAATTACTCATAGTGATATCTACATGTTGGCTATTAGGCCTTTTCAGCAAAATGCAATGGTTCGGCACTTGAAATACTGCCAAGACCCTACTACTAAAAACATAAGTGCATAACAATCAATCTTAGAAAATTGACTGATGTGCTTATTGAAAAGTGTGATGGAAGATGGAAAAAAGACTCATTGCTGTGTGTGAACTGTTGGACACTAATAATGAATAACCCCACAATAATTAGAACCATTGAAAACTATGAGACTGAACAACATTTATTCAAATCATCTTCAAGCAGTGATTTGAGTGATATAATATCTTCAAATCGAGATCTGTACAGTGAATACCCAGTTGAAGAAAATCCTTTAACTTCAATTGAACCATTTCTAGCACTTCTGGACCAAACACCAGTCAAAAAAAAAGAGTAAAAAGAAAATTATTTGGGTTTGATCTGTATGGTATACAATTTTCCTTTATATAAGCATTCTAAATCAGTTTGCATTCTTAATCACTAGATATTTTTTATTTCAATGCCATTTTTGTTTAATTGGTAATTTTTTGCATAGCAATGTATGCATTTAATTGTTTAGCATTTCTAAAAATAAGTGGATAACTCATAAGTAATATTTCTCTCTCTCTCTCTCTCTCTCTTATACATATATATATATATATATATATATATATACAGGTAAACGTCGACTTACGATGGCCGCGACTTACGATTTTTCGACTTTACGATGACGACGACGACGATATGATATATTTAACCCCTTCCATACGGTGCCGCACACGTAGGCGTCATGAGGAGCAAGTGGATTTGCAACGCTGCCATATCGGCGTTGATTATATTTATTGTAGTCGCCCCTGTGTTTTTACATTCTCTCAAATGTGCCCTGAATCCCATTCTCTGTGGTTTTCAAAATTCGCGGGTGAAAGAGAGAACGATCGATATAAGCGGTGACTGTATTTTATGATGCGAGTATTATTACGACACTTCGTACGGCTGGCATTGGCTGCTGCCCGCGAGATTTAAGTCCCGTACTGAAAATACATATTATAGTGTTTGAATATGGTAAAAAGGATAAAAATAATTAAATAAACTACTGTACATGTTTAATAGGCTATATTCAGTATCTCTGGTGGTTAATATACAGGTAGGCTAGGTACAGTGACCACGGAACAGAGTGATATACAAATTGGGGATCGACTTATGATGAAATCGTCTTACGATGGCTCTATCGAAACCTAATGCCATCGTAAGTCGACGTTTACCTGTATATGCTAACCTAATTTATATTTGTTGCAATTATTATTTCGAAGTATGTGTTCCTGTCATTATCTGCATTTCATGTATATTGATTCTTTGCCAAATAAACTTATTATTATCATCATCATCATCATCATCATCATCATCATCATTAATATATATGTGGAGAGAGAGAGGAAATATTCCTGATAAGTTATCCATTTATTTTTAAAAATGCTAAACAATTAAATCATATATTGTAATGACAACTATGACATTATTTTGTATCAAATTTTCCTCTGTATATTAATGTAAATGTATGAATTTTTATTTCTTTTCAGAAGGGTTATCATTGAGCCAGAAGAAGTGCAAAGCTCATGGTAAGCTATCAGATGCCAGAAAAACATTTGAAGGAAAGCCTAGAGGTCAGTTATGGTGTTCATGTTAATAGCGAGGCAGAAAGTGAGGCTTCAAAACCTGAAACACAATCTGAGAAATTGAAAAAGTCATTCCTGGATAGCAAATAATCATAAACTGCATGTATTGACTCTCTCCCCATACTGAATTAAAGAAACCACTTTTTTTTTTCAAACTACAACATATATGGTGAGAGAGAGCCATTTACTAAAATAAGAATTTGGAATCTTTCTAAAGATTCCAATCATGAGCAAAGGAAAAGTGGCATCAGAAGAGCACAAAGATTTAGTTTGAAGATTCTACAAGTCAAATGAGGTTAGTCATATGTGTCCTGGCCAAAAGGATTGTGTGAAAATCACTAGTGCTGAAGGTGCAAAAGCAGTTGGTTCTTGGGAATTTAAGAGATATTTGAACTATATAAAAATGATAAAAAGAATATTAAAATGGGATTCTCCACATTTGGTAAATTACAGCCATCATGTCGTGTGCTTGCTGGTAGTGGTGGGACCCGTTCTCTCTGTGTCTGTACACATCATTAGAACCCAAAATTACAGTTGGCTGCATTGGGAAAATAAGGTCACTCATACAAAGATCCTATGGATTATAGTGTCTGCAGTAAAGAAAAAGAAGCTTGCATGATGCAAATTTGTAAAGACTGCCCAAGAGAAGAAGGTGTTCTGAACTTTCTCGACTTGTTTGACAATGTTGAATCAGCTCCAAATGAAATATCTTGCAAGCAATGGGTGACCGTTGACTGTTGTACATTGGTAGACAAAGTGGAGCCACTTCATGAATACAGTATAAGCTCTTTTAACCGGCACGAATGGAAAGACGTGCCGGAAAGGGGAAATCCCGGTTACGAGAAGAAATAATAAAAAAATACATTTATTGCCTTTATTCATAGAGTACTTAAATAAAATTCATTCAATGGCTTCACTTTTGTTGTTTATTTATTTACCAGTATATTCATATTTATTTATCTTTATTTATTTTCATGAAATCACGTATGTCTCTTTGTTTAGAATGTTTGTCTCTCTGCATTAAAAATTCATTTTGGAGACAGTGAAGAGACATCACGTCGTAAGTCCCCATGTAGGTGTACTGCCCCACAAACTTGATAAATGTTGCCAATCCTTTAGCAGCATCCTTCCACGTTACTCTTGGCTCTAGGTCATCTTCCTCTTCACTATCAGCCTCTGTTTCCTTACCATGCTTCTCCTCAATCACTGCCTGAATGATTTCATCGTCAGTTAGTGTGGGGGTGATAGCTTCCTCTTTGTCGACCTCCATCCACTCCTGAAGAGCTTCATCAGTGACGCTAAGCTTAGCACTACCACGCATATCCTTCAGTTCAGCCATCACTACCTTCCTTTGCTGTCGGTATGTGTTTGTGTTTTGAGAGAGTTGCTAATAGACAGTCGCACGCTTAACATCAGGCGTCTTATTACAGTGGGCACTGGGCCTGACGGAGCGGCAGGATTTGTGGGAGATGGCGGGAAAGATGCGCTCTACCTCTGGCGGCGGCGGGAATTTTAAATTTTATTTTTTCGAATTTTTACATTTTTATACAAAATTGTTATTTCCTCATGAATAATATGCCAGTTATAAGAAGGAGCCGGATACGAGAATAATGGATAAAAGAGCTTTTACTGTACTTATCATCACTAAGCAAGAAAATATCCTGCATGGTTTGTCATCATTTTGTTGCACAGCAGCAATCACAGTACTTAAAACAGTTGAAAGAAACAGTACACCTCTGAAGGAGGCAGTTATAGTAGGAGGTGATTTTTCAGAAGGTTATTCTTTCATTGCCCAAGATGCTGCTAAGGGATTTCACTGGGACAACTCACAATGTACAGTTCACCCTTTTGTTGCCTATTAATTATAGATCATCTGAAGACCAAGAACCTAACCTTTTCACTGCCTGTTTCTTATCTCCATCACTAAAACACAACACTAATGGTTTACTCATTTATAGAATAGCTTATGGGCTATGTCAAATTCAAGTGCCCACAACTGAAAAAAGTTGTACTATTTTTCGGATGGATGAAGAAAATTTTGGTTTGTCTTGTGAATGGCATTTTTTTTTGGTACATCTCATGGCAAAGATGCATAAAATAATCACTTAAACCAATTAGATATTCAAGAAGATTTAGATAAATTACAGCAATGGTCTGAAAAGTGGTTAATGAAATTTAACACAAGTAAATGCAAAGTAATGCACATAGGTAAAAATAACAGTAAGTACGATTACAAATTATTTGGAAATTCATTAACAAAAGTGAATACCTGTAGTGAAAAATATCTCTGCATAATTATCATTAACGATATCAAATCATACAAGCAGTGTATTTCAGCCTCTGAGAAAGCAAATAAGATTCTAGGACTGATTGAGTCCATCACTCATTAACAAGCTATATAAATCGATAGTTCGTTCACATTTGGAATATGCTATTTCTGTATGGTCACCGCATCTCATTAAAGACATTGACAGATTGGAATAAGTACAATGGTGAGCCACAAAACTGATTCCAAATATCAAAAATAAATAATACGAAAGTTGACTGAAACACATGAATCTGTTTTCCCTAAAAAAGCATAGACTCAGAGGTGACTTGATACAGGTCCTTAAAATTCTAAAGGGAATTGACAACATCAAAAGTGACAAAATTTTCACACTGAATGAGAATCCGACAAGAAACAATGGTCTCAACCGGCCGGAAATAGATTTAATTTGGAAGTGGGTAGAAACAACTTTACCAACCGTGTAGTTAATGAATGGCATAAACTTCCTGCAGAGGCAGTGCAATGTAGTTCAGTTTGAAGCTTTATGAATCATTTTGATAAACACCTAAGCAAGATGCTGTAATGATTATCATTTATTTTATATGTTTATTTGTTTTGTTACCATTTGTCTGTTTATCATTATTTGGTTGATTCTCATTTATTATTAGTTATATGTCTATTATTATTTATTATTTACTTGTTTGTTTATTATTTAACTATACCTATGTATTTATCTACATATTTTATTTATTATGCTCCGCCTTTGTAATCCTTTGTGATGGGATTGGCAGAACAGTGAAGGGAACTACTGCTCGGGTCAGTTTGCAGAGAGGCAAATTCTTACACCAGAAATCTTGAACAAGACAATAAAAATGTTCATTATAACCACGTCTGATTTGAAAGATGCAGAACAACTGATGGAATATCAATTCCACAACAGTGTGGATATTCAGGGAACTCAGAAATATCATACATTTATTCCTATAAACAAGGAGGAACTGAATATGATGTGTCTCATTTCAAGTGGCATTGGAGAGAAGAAACGAATAAGAAAGGTCATATGACTAATGAACCTGCAATGGTTGATACCATAAAATGTGTCAAACCAGGAGAGTATGTTAGCAAGTACGTATCATTATCCACCAAATAAATATTCATGTTCAGTGCCAGAACATCATATATTATCTGCCATGAGTTATCCTAGACTATGAGGAGGCAGCCAAATTAATTATATTTTACTTCAGAAAGAAATTCACAAAAGTATTGAATATGCCAAAATTGTATCCAGTACAATTCGATGCTGACCTTATATTTGTTGTAATTGTACTTATGCTTGTGCAGTATATAATGCTTATGATCGTATGCAGTTTGTAAGTACATGGTGTTCACATGTAAGTTTTTTATTAAAATAAATGTAATTAATTAGATAAAGGCCTAAGTATGAAAAATATGTACAGTTGACAGACAATATATAAATAAGGTGCTCACTTGTGTTAATTATATGAAAAATACCACCATAATATTTTTTTACTGATTGTAATAGCCAAAGCTTATGCCTTCATTTTCTTACACACACATACATATATATATATATATATATATATATATATATATATATACATATATATATATAATTTTTTTCTTCTTTCAATTTTGATACCCCAGGGGTCAAATCATGACTTCAGATTTTTGCTAAAGTGGATTTTTTTTTTCAACCTAGAGTTCAAAAACACTGATATTTGGATTCCTTGTCTGATTCTAAATATATATACATTTATGTAACTATGACTTTGATCAGCCTAGTTATTGGCCTAGTTATGACCTCAAAATATCTGAAGTCATATCTCCTGAACAGTTGTTTGGATTAACCTTAGAATTTCAGCAAAATCTGATAGGTGAGGGTGCTAGGCACTTGTTGATCTGACTGAGAATGCCCCAGAAGTGGAATTGCTCATTTTGACTTTGGCTGCCTCCCTTGTAAGGGGGAAAATGCCCTTGGTATACAGTAAAAGCCCTCTTATCCAGCATTCAGGTATCCGGCAACTTAGTATCCAGCATTCTTTTTCCAAGCATTAAAATCTATATGAAATCAATACATATCAATAAAATTTCCCGCGCGAGGCTTTAATTGTTCCCGCCGTCACCAGAGTGCACCACTGTCTGGGTCAGTTTTGAACCACCCGCTAGAGCCCACTGCCCACTGCCCACTGATGCTATTCAGTCTCACATGTGCCACATTTGTGCTTGTCTCCACTCAGTTCAGCTACATTCTTCCTCAAGTGTTCCCCTGTAAACTTTCATCATGCCCAAAGTTGATAAACAGAAATGTGTTGTGCTTACACTTAGGCAGAAGGTGGACATTTGCAAATGTTTAGAGAAAGGGGACAACAGAAAAATACTCATGGACGAATTTGGCATAGGCTTATCAGCCATCTACGATATCAAGGCCCAATCAAAGAAGTTACATGAGTTGATGAAGGGGACAGATACCCCAAAAGCTGTTGAAAACTGTCACACTTTACAATATCAGCGTAGGGACAAGATTGACAAAGTGTTGTACGAGTGGTTTTGCCTGAAAAGATCTGAAGGAGTATCAATGACAGGCCCCACCCATGCTGCAAGAAAAAGGATGCGACCTAGCAAAGAAGATGGGTGTAAGGGAAAGAAAGAGCGGCAAACAAGTATAGAGGATAGTGATAAACTGGAGTGATGAACTAGATGTTGGCGAGTGAGGTGGTTTTGTTTGTTTGTTTGTTTATGTGGTTTTTCATGTTAAGTTAAATGTTGATGTTATGTTAAATGTTGTTAATAGTGAATAAAATGAGTTGATTGTAGACAGTGTTTTTGTAACCCTTCACTTCTTTTAGTAACCCCTTCAGAAAAGTACAGAGAAGGTTAGTGTCTAGTGATGAACTGTATGTTGGCGAGTGAGGTGGTGACGCCGCAATCATGTGATGCTTTGTTTATGTTGCGGTATGTGATACTATATGTTAACTGACATTAATAGTGAGTTAAGGGGGCGATTGTAGACATATTTCTGTACCCCTTCACTTACTTTAGCAACCCCTTCAAGTATCCGGAATTTTCGAGTATCCGGCATGCCTTTGGCCCCAGTGATGCTGGGTGAGAGAGCTTTTACTGTACATGTATGTATACATTTGTATGTATGTGCATTTATGGTTTTTCATTAAACATCTTATTATCTGTATGGTCTGTTTTTACCTTGGCCCATTTTCGAGATTCATAGAATACTGCATTTAGCTACAGGAAGACCCAAAAGGCCCTTTCCCCCCCTTGTGCAGTAATTGCAAGGGTGGCAGCTGAGTCAAAAGATACACCCATCCCACTCCCTTCAAAAAGACATTGTCCCTTCCATATAAGCTCCCCATTGTTACCTGACAAGTTTTTTTTCTTTGAATACTATCTAATTACTGTTCTGTATGTTGAATACTAAAACTATTTTTTTTTTTTTTTTTTTTGGCAGCATTAGATCTCTACTCTAAATTGGTTTAGCTGCTGCTTTGGATAGATGCCATATTATATCCATGAAGAATGCTGAGAAAATTTTGGTTATTGGTGGCCATGAAGTCCCCCTTGTCCACCAGTATGCCATTATGGGAATCGTGTCCCTTCCCATTTTTTAGTGGGCTGGAGCTGGGGTCATCCTCTTGTGGGTTCTTGGTAAGATGGAAAGGAATTTGACATTTTAGTATTCATAAACTAAAGAAATGTATGTAGATATCATTTACAGGATTAAGGGACCGTCAGGTTGCTTTATAAGGGAGCATGTCCTATAACTTTTTGAATCTCTTTGATGAACTTAGGTATAATTACCATTTACATTTGTCTATAATTCCCCTGGGTATTGTATTCCTCACATGTATATATAAAGTGTAGTGAAGATATAATGAAGTTATAATGAAGTTTAATGAAGCTGTACTTAATCATATGGAAATCCTTCCACATAATTAAGCTTGGTATATATTGCAAGCTTAGATTCTGGGGAATATTTGTTATATTGTACATTTGACCAAACTTATACCTCTGATTTTTTGTGAATTTTCTTTTCTGAACATTTCAAAGATGCTGCAAAATTCAGGTTTCATAAATAGAAAAAAAAAAAAAGATTCTTTTATTTCTTAATATAGGAAATAAAGAGCATAATTTTATCTTTCAAATGAAACAAAAATGACAAAAATCCATCAAGAACAACCGAAGAAATAACAAAAAGAACAAAAACATTAAATGTACATGAGAAGGCATTTAAATTTTGCGCGACATTTTTAAAAGGCCCCAGCCCCATAGTCCCCGCTTTTGGTCACTTTACCACTTTTACTTTTCACTTTTTTTCTCCTCTCGTTTCTTGTCTCTTCTTTCGAGGGCAGACTTATGAATATGGGTGTAGGGTTCTTCAAGAAGAGGAACAACAAATCCTTCTTTATAACCAACATTGTTGGATGCTGTCCTCTTCGTTTGTTTGTTTTTTTCCTTCTCGTTTCTTCATCTGGCACGCAAGGGCCTTCACTGCATTCTTCCTCCTTGCTCGCTGGCTTTTCGTCAATCTTGCCATGATTACCGCAAGAAATTACAGTGAGGAATCAAAAATATGAAGCACGGTGAGAGCTTCAAAAGAACGTGACCTCACTTTGACGTTTGGATGGGTACTGATGCCCTGATGTGTGCTATTTCTGGATCTACGCTTGTGGGAGGAGTTGCTAAATACCTCCATAAACACAATTCCGTAGCAAAAAACAAAATAGCTATAGAAAAAATTAACGCTATTCCAATATACACAATATTTGATACGCAATGGGGTTGCCAGAGGTTGCCAATAATTTATCTATTTTATTCTGTATAAAAAGATAGAAACGAAATACAGCTCTATAACTTTGTAGGAGTGTTGCCAACATCATAGAGATTCTTTTTAAATGTTTTCCTAAAATTCGTTCATGTACCAGATTTTTTCGAATAATTGCCCCTGACGGACCCTTAAGTCTCTCTCTCTTCTTGAATTTATAGCTTTAACCATATAGTGTCGCTCTATTTTTGCTTTCCAAACTTTTTTTGCAAATCTTTCCATTTTTATTTTCTCCATATGCCCAAATGACCTTTGCACTCTATTTTTCCTATCCAATAGCTCTCTTGCCATCCACATTTAAGAGGAAGACCAAGAAGGAGGTGGATGGATGGGAGTGAAAGGAGTGTTGGATGCAAGAAGAATGTTGTGTACTACTGAGCAAGGAAGACCGAATGCCATAAGTAGGAGTGAAGTGAGAGAGACTAGGTGGATGAAGGAATGGCATGGCTCCAAGGGATGTTCTTGTCTTATCCATTGATTTTCTGAGTGGATGAGGAGAGGGGGGGGGGAGGTCATATAATATAGTGCTGTGGGTAAACTAGCTTTGGTTGTTAACCCCTGCCGTGGAAGTTCTGTCTTGCTGCATTGCCTTTGATCTGAACATGAGAGCCTAAGGTAGAAGATATAATGAGTGGGCTTCGGATGTGTGTGGGGCAGGTATTTGATTTTACACAGCCACCATTGCAAGGGAAGGAAGGTCCATTGGTATGTGTAGATATGAAGTTGTTTTATATTATCTGTCTAACAGATGCTCACTAACCGAGCAAGAGAGAGCGTCACTACTTGTGACAGAGGAGGTCAAGGTGGTGACGACGGCAATTCAAACCCTGCCACCCGTGAGTTGTACCAAGGGTGTGCTACATTAATTAAATAGGACCATACTGTACTACAAAGTCTTCTTTAAGGAGCACCATCCTAGCTAGCTTCCCAATATGGGCGGGGAGTTCACAAAGTTAAACCAAATCAATCATCAGTCATCTATTTCTCTACCAAGGGCCCCACCCTCTTATATGGAAAGTAGCCAGCGAGGGCATGCACCCACTCTCACTCATTCCACTCCCATCCACCACCCATATTTTGGTTGGAATGTGGTCAAGTACCGAGATGTTATTAACTGCCAGGATGAAATTCTATCACTAAATATTCTCAGATAAGAAAGAAATAATGATGTATGTAGGGGTGTTTTTATTATTATTTTTTTTTTTATGGCAATGCCGATTCCTATTCACTCTTAGATGCCGATGCCGATTCCTATTCACTCTTAGTTGCCGATGCCAATTCCACTTTATATGATTGTGGTATATCAGTTTTTAATATGAAGTAATTAAAATATGATTCTTACTTGCTTCATAATCTCTGTAGATTTATACCTGCCAGTTGTTGAGCTGTTGGATGCTGATGATTGAATGAAGTTAATGAAGTGCTTATTGATTGACCACTTTATGATTACCGTATCAATGTATGGTTGTATTATTTTCTTTCGGTTGAAAAAGAGGTAGACATTACCTGTTTCATAGATTTTGATGTAACTACTAACTTCAAGTAACTTGAATCATTTAATGCATGGTTTTGATAAAGCACATGTACAGAGTGTAAACTGCATCAATCCAATTCTTAATCCTAACTTAATAGTAAAGACTAAACCTAACTCAGTCTCTATAATAATTGATACATGGAATGCGGGAAACGGCTAAAAAAAAATCTTCCTTTTTTTTTTTTTTTGAAAAGCCGTGTCTGTTTTGTTCCATAAAGGATTTTTTTTCTCTCTCTCTGCATCAACTCAAGGAATCCAAGTCACGTGGTTCCAGTGGGAGGGAGCAAAATTGATCAACTTTGCTTTGTAGTGTCAGAAGAGATGAAGATATTCTTATTTTTTTTCGTTGAAGTTTCGCTATGTCCAAATTTGACTCGTGTGATTGTGATTTTGACAATAAATCATCTAAACATGAGTCAAAGTCATAGCTGTTGTTGTCAAAAAGCATAAAGATGTATTGTTATGTGTTTACATGTCAAAATACATAAAAAAAATTCTTTATAAATGATTCATTTGGCTATAAAATGCTGCAAAGTGGGAGTAAATCTGTCTGCCAATTTTTCGAATATATAAGCAGGTAAAATTGACAGTCCACGGATGCCTGGACGATTTACTCCCATATTACTCCCACTCAATTTCTTTTGTGGAAACATTGCTGTTTCAAAATATATATATATACATATATATATATATATTTTAGTTTAATTATATATAAGAAATACAAAAATAAAATATAGAATTAATACAATTTGCTCTAATATTTACTGCCATCTTAAAAGTTTCTCTGGTCGTATGCCTTCCTGTTTGCAGATTTGATCACCTCTGCATACTATATTTTTGAAACATGTGTTATGGCAGTAGTGTAGGTTTACACTACCACAACATATTCCTAGCCACCTCAATCCCTACAGTTGTGATGCTATGTGCTAAAGCCTTGATTATTTGGTAGTGGTATCTCGTATAGCACATAATATGCTGCATGGCCCTATGCAACCACCAGAACAATGAATAATAGGTGAATTGCTGAATTGGCATCATCATCGGCAAAATATTGCCGATGCCGAATCCCTTTCTAAAAAAATGCAGATTTTCGCATATGCTGATTCACCAAAAAAGTGACTATTCTTGCCTATGCCGATTAATCAGTACACCCCTAGATGTATGTAACGGTATCAGCTGATGAGTAAAGAAAATCAATATCTGTGTATTGCTGCAACAGAAATAATTTATGTCTACAGGAGTATTAGCTGAAGTAATTTTTTTTCTTTTATCAAACAGGAGCCAGCTTCTGTATTACCATGCTTCATGCATCATTGTACAACATAGAAAGTATTTTAGGTTCCAAGGATGAACCATTTATACTGCAATTGGAAGAGGTATGTATGCATCCCTTCACTCACATTATAGCCAGTTCATCTTTTGTAATTAAACAGAATGAATAGAGAGAAGAAGAAAAAAGTATCTAATGCTAGATTATTCTCCCCAGGTTTGAGGCAGTCAGGAATCCTTTTCACCACATTTGGTAAACTCAAGAGGGTTGGTGCATCACATCTCAGTTTGACTGGATGGGGTGGTGCGAGAGGTAAATGCAAGGGTGGTGGGTCAGGGATTGGAGATGGTTAAAGAAAATGGAGAAAAGTGGGAGGTGAGCCAGCTGTTGTTTGCGGACGACACTGCGCTTGTAGTAGAATCAGAGGAGTAATTGAGGAAGTTGGTGACAGTTTGGTAGAGTGTGTGAAAGAAGAAAGCTGAAGATAAATGTGGGTAAAAGTAAGGTGATAAGATGTACAAGGGGTGAAAGTGGCAGCAGACTGGAAGTGAGCATTAAGGGAGAGCGACTGGAGGAAGTGGATAGTTTTAGATACTTAGGTGCGAATATGGCAGGAAAGGGTGGAGTGGAGGTGGAGGTAGAATGTAGATTGAGAGAAGCAAGTAAATGCCTTGGTGGATTAAAAAGTGTAATGAGAAATAGACATTTGGGAATGGATGCTAAGAGGAGATTGTATGAAGGAGTGATTGTGCCAACAGCACTGTATGGGGCAGAAACATGGAACATAAGAGAGGAAGAGAGAAGTAGTTTGAATGTGTTTGAGATGAGGTGTCTCAGAAGTATGATAGGGGTTATTAGTCTGGATAGAGTGATAAATGAGGAGGCGAGGAGGAGAACAGGGGTGGTAAGGGAGTTGGGAGATAGGGTTAATGAAAGAGTATTAGGATGGTTTGGACACATGGAAAGAATAAGTAAAGAAAGACTAGTAAAAGAGGTACGGAAGGCAGATGTGGAGGGAGTGAACATGAGGGGGCGATCTAGGATGAGATGGATGGATGGGGTGAGTTGGGCTTTGGGGAAGAGGGGAATGTCTGTTGAGGAAGGATGGGAGAGGACAGAAGACAGGGGTGAATGGAGAAGGGTTGTATATGGATGATATTGTGATGCATGAGGTGGAATGGATGGAGGGATGGGGGGTAAGGTAGTAGGTGTGAGAAAAATTTGACGCAGCCCGAAGGGATTTCTCCCCATGTCCTTTTCTGCATGGGGGGATGGGTAGGGGGTGGAGGGGGCGCCGATTTAATGAAGTGGCCTTACTGTGGATGTGCTGTGTCTTGCGACTGCCTCTGACCCAGGGCAGTGGACAGGATGCAGGGAAGACCCATCATCCAGGAGGTGCCAAGATAAGAGGGAGGGTGGAGGGGAGTGGAGTGTATTTCGGGTTGGAATGGGTGGGAATGGTTTTTATGCCTTTTTCTTTTTGGCTACCTTCCTTGTAAGGGGGGAAAAAGCCTTTGGTATATGTATGTATGCACAAGGGATAGCCAAAGTCAAAGACATAAATCCACTCCCACCCATTTCATCCCCACATACTCCACTCCCATCCACAACCCCTCCCTCCCTCCCTTCCTCTTTTCTTGGCTCCTCATGGATGATGATGGGTCATCCCTGCATCTGACCCACTGCCCTGGGTCAGAAGCAATGTAGCAAGACACAGCACATCCACAGTAAGGCCACTTTATTTAATCGGCGACACCCCCTCATCCAGAAAAAGAGAAGACAGGGGAAAATCCCTTTGGGCTGCATCAAGATATCATTCACACATACTCTCTCACCCCCCACCCACCCACTCCTTTCCATGCATCACAGCATCATCTATACACAACCATTCTCTACTCACCCCTGTCTTCTGTCTTCTACCTTCCATCCCCATCAGACATTCCCCTCTTTCCCAATGCTCCTTTTACCCCATCCATCTTATCCTTGGCCATCACCCTCTCATGTTCACTCCTTCCACACCTCTTTTACTAATCTTTCTTCACTCATTCTTTCCATGTGTCCAACAAACCATCCCAACACTCTTTCATCCACTCCATCTCTCCTTGTTTCTCACTCTATCCAGCCTTGTCACCCCTACCATATTTCTCACGTGTTTCATCTCAAAACACATTTAAGTTCTTCCTCTCTTGTGTTCCATGTTCCTGCCCCATACAATGCTGTCAGCAAAATCACCCCTTTATACAATCTCCTCTTAGCATCCATTCCCATACGTTTATTCAGGTAGCAGTACATTGCCAAAAACATATCCCTTCTTGAAAATCTTCATGCAAGAAACCCATCCTACACTGACTGACGAGTGGTCACAGATGCAGATATATTCAACTGTGAATCATTTTTTGATGCCCCACCACCATTTTATGTTATGACACATGCAAAAAACAAAAAATCGAAATTCAACCTATGCTAGCATTTGAGCTAAACACTGGGCTAACAATTTACGGGTTAAGCTGTTATTAGACAACATCCAACATATGTTAAAGCAACTTGGTGCCTCCCCACACACACACACACAAAGAATAGGTCTTAAAAAAATTATTAATGTACTTGCTAATTGTTACTGACCCCATCTCCCAACTCCATTTCCACCCCACTCTCCTCATCTCGTTTCTCATTCTATCCAGCCTAGTAACCCCTATCATACTTCTCAGGTACCTCATCTCAAACACAGAATTATGAAAGGGGTGGAAATTCTCGATAGAGACGACTTGTTAAAGTGAGACAGAAGAGAAACAAGAGGACGCGAAAAGAAACTAAAGAAGGACAGTTACAGAAGAGACCTGAAAAAGAATTGCTTCCCACATAGAGTGATTGATGTCTGGAACAAACTAAAGGGAGAAACAGTGAGTGCCAAAACTGTACACGATTTTAAGAATAAACTGGATGCGGAGAAATACGCAAACGGGTCACTAGAAGCATAGCTCTCGTCCCGTAAAATACAATTGGGTCAATACAAACTCCTCCTCTCTAGTGTTGCATGTTTCAAGCCCATACAGTACCGTAAAATTAAGAATACTTAGAGTAAAAGAAAAAAATGATTGAAGATGCTACATACAGTATATTACAAAGTTATAAAACAACTGATGAATTGATGTATCCACTGGTGTCCTCCTTCTTTAGCTGCTCACACAGTTCAAGCAGCTGTGTTGTTCCAGTAACTTCTGGAGGAGCTGCAGATAATTCTTCCTGCAAACAGAATTTTTTTTTAAGAGTTTTGCTCAAGAGTTTTGTCATAACAAATGAAATCTTAACGAAATGGGGAATGGATGAAACAGTTCAAATATGACAAAATTGGGATAAATCATAGTAGATTTACATATGAGCAGAAACAGCTATGCAAGTTTTAGCAATAAAAATACAAACTATATGGCTCTGTACAAAAAAACAAAAAAACAAAAAAAAAACACTTTCAACACTACGTCTACCGTGCAATAATGACTATTTTTAGTACCAACACTATCAGACAAGAACCTTTGAGTGACTTATGGGATAAACCAATGAACATGACTAGCTTCCAAAGAGAGAACCAAGAACACATTGACAGATTGCACTATCAACCTCGTCAATACAAGTCGAATACTCATGCACAGCTTCCTGACTGATATACGATGATGCATCACAATACACTCATTATAAGATATAAAATTATGGCTGTAATGCTTGTTCTCTTCTACCCTGAATGTGGATAACTACAGAAAACAAGATCGAGTCTGTCCACAGAATACATGGGGTCACTCAGTTACAACTACAAAATAGATATAATCAGGACCCTGACACCAGTATCCTCATATACACGCTCATGCCTCATGATGCCAACATCAGCGTCATTGTATGCTAATTGTTAATCCCGTTAACACTGGCACACATTACAGGATCTTATCCAAGGAAACACATGGGTATTTTATACCTAAGAGGCTCCCAAGTACACTCCATAGTAGAGGCTTTCATTTGAATGGAGTTTGCACTGGAGATAGACAAGAATATATCTTACCCAAACCCTGCATGAGTGTCTGAAATTATTGTGTACAAATCTTCCAAGTCCACCATGGCCAACATTTCCGAACAAGTTATTACTTTCACATGGCAATTATCATCATCTGGCAATCAAAATAGGTTCTCAAGAACTACCTTTAACCATTACCTGCATCACTTTACCAGAAACTACAAACACTCCCACTTGATATACACCTGTTATTACTACTTTGGCTACCTCTCTTGTGAGGGGGAAAAAGCTCCTGAACGAACTACTTACAGCTGGTAAAGTGACTGTGTTGACCGCTGGGTGTTGATGCGTCCATGGTTGTCCAGGGTCCCCTCTAGTATTGATGGGAAGTCTGTGTGTTGATATTTGCAGAGACACTCCACTGGGTACCCTCATCACCCACACATGCACTCGACCCATTTTGCAACTAGCTCCTCCCCATTCAGGTCATGGGTGTTTCTATACTCCTCTCCTCCATTTACTGAAACCATAGATCTAAATAGTAATATGCCACGAGTAGAAAAAAAATAATGACATTAATAATAAATCCATAAACAAATTACCAAGATTATATATTTTAGATACATTTTCTTTAAAAGTACGTCTCAGTCATAATCAAATTGTAAATTGATTTATTGGTTTGCTCAATTACTATGGTGCAGGACAAGTGGGGTGCAGGGCAATATTCCTTCTAAGCTGTGTGCATGTGCATGCACACATGTTTTACAAATAGTACACAAAGGAAAAGATATGTGCACACAAGGTTTTCAAGATGAAATTGAAATTTTCTAGTTAAAGAAATTAATTGTAAAATTTCATAACAATTTAAAACAAAAAAAATTGATTTTGAGATTTTGTCAATTTCATAAAATCACATGTCTTGAGATCCTCTGTACTGTGTTCTGCAGTCAGTATGGTGACCCACATAAGTACACACATACTTTACAAAGAAGGAAAAATTTTCACACAACCAAATTTCTGTGCTCTTTCACAGCAAAGAATTAAGAGGGAACATTGGTGTGGGGGCAGGCTTTTAGAAGTGAATTCTCTGCGAATGTCATTAGATATAAAATCTTTAATTCAGGCTAACACCAGTAAATTTTATTCAGCTAGGAAGAACTCCAGCTCTTCAAAGGGAAGTAAATTATATCTTTCAATAATGCAGGTAACTGTGTTTTTATTACAAGGAATTTGGGTGAGAGCTGTTACCGTACCAGGAGTATTAGGGTCTTAGGTTTGCCACTGCTACAGGTGTGGGGCCCTCATGCTGTGCAAGGTTCCTGAGTTTAAGCTCCAATGTAAAAGAGGCTACTACCTGTTGCAAAAGTCAAACTTACAGTACTCTACCTAGATGCAAGGTGATCGATGCCTCCGAGGTTTTAGGTACACCACCACGCCAGGGTTGTTGTTGGCAAAGTTGATCAAATCCTTCTCGATATAATCTCTACGATAAAACAAAAAATGTCTGCAGTGAATGATATAAAGAAATATGGGATCACATGAAGAATCGTCACCCCAGTCTTCGACAGGGTGACAATTCTTCACGTGGGCCATCCTGGGTTTACGATTCTTCGGTTGTATTATAAGTTGATAACAATAAGCATAACCCTCATTCAACCTAACCTAACAAAATTTTTATTCCACTGTTGATATTTGGCATACTGGGGTGACAATTCTTCATGTGCCCCGAAAAATGTAGCATTTGCAAAACTTGTTTGTCCATATTGGATGGAGGCTGTTACTGGATGCCTCAAGACCATGGGCAGCGAAAAAAAATACACGGGAGCGACGAGCGATTTCGCTCGGGAAAGTTCCAATGTCGCTCTTGCAAATCCAATAGCGGGAGCGACCCCCCCCCCCAAAAAAAAAAAATCGCTCCCGCAGAAAGATTCAACGTTTTTCATGCATTATCCATCATTTGGCAATCCCTGAATCCCATCACCATTGATGAAAGGATCAGAGCAAACACAACTTACCCGTGATCAACCATTGCATTATCAATCGATATCATAAACGCAACGCATCCATCAACTCTAATTTGTTGATGTACATACGTATGTGTACGCGGTATAGCTGCTAGAGTTCAATGGCTTATCTAGCCTAGCTTCGTATCAACTGCATGCGCGCGTATACTAGTACAGGTTGACATTCAAAAATCCGGCAACCATAAATCCGGAACCTTCAGAAATCCGGGACAGATTTCGGGAGTGCATTTTCATATTTCCCGTGTTGGTGCGCCACTGTTTTCTGGAACTGCCGCTTACGCCGGAATCAGCTGTTGGTTACTTCCACTTGCTAACAAGTAATCCTGCTCATTTTTCTCATTATTCTCCTCATTATAGCATTTATTTGTTGTTGTATAGCTCCAATAGGGAATCAACAAAGAAGAAAGGTGGCATAAAACGCAAACATCATGTGTTATCGATCGCAAAGAAAGTGGAAATATTAAAGAAAAAATAATAACAATGTGTCTGTGTGAATCATTTGTGAAACTTACGACATTGGTTCCTCCACTGTATACGACATTAAAAAAACAGAAAGAAAAACTGAAGCTATTCCTGTTGCCGATGATGTAGTCACTGTCAGTAAAATGAAGATGATCTTGACAGCCCATCTACTATTTAGCTTATTTTCTCAAGAAATACAGGGTACAGTACAGAGTATTTTATTTAGTTTAATTAAAATTCTTAGGAGGATCAGTTTTATTTAGTTGAATTAAAATTAAATTAAAATTATGTGTAAAAAGCCCATCTGCTATTTAGCTTCTTTCCTAAGAAGTACAGTACGGAGTATTTTATTTAGTTTAATTAAGATTCTTCGAAGGATCAGTTTTATATGTTTTATTAAAAGTGAATTTATAATTCTGTATATCTATCCTTACTGTATTTTATCTAGTTCGTGAATAATACAATTTCATTTGTTTTTCACTTAGTGTTTATTTTTTCCATTAAAGGACTGCACAAGTGGTAATTTTCTTTACATATATACGGGGTACACCATACAAAATTTTAAACTTCAAAAATCCGGCATTTTCAAAAATCCGGCAGTCCTCAGGTCCCGAGGTTGCCGGATTTTTGAATGTCAACCTGTATATATTGACTGGACTCTACACGACTGTCGTGCTACATAATGTCGCTAGTTGCGAATTGCATGGTATCTGTATGCAGGGAAGTTCATTGGTTGCATGCAGCTAGCTGCCCAATCAACGCGCTGACTACATGTACAATGCACCATACCCAATACCACATCACCGCATACATACGTACACTATACATATGCAAACTCGCTCGAGGCCTAGGAGGGAAACTGGGAAATCCCATTTATAACCTCGTTCGCGTATTTATGAGAAAACAAAATAGAATGAAATGTTTGGTTAGTAATTGAAAGTATGCATATACATATACCAAGGCTTTTCCCCCTTACCAGGGAGGTAGCCAAAAAGGAAAAGGCATAAAATCATTCCCACCCATTCCATCCCCGAAAACACTCCACCCTCCCTCCCATCTTGGCACCTCCTAGATGACGGGTCATCCCCGCACCCTGTCCACTGCCCTGGGTCAGAAGTAGTGTCGCAAGACACAGCACGTCCACAGCAAGGCCGCTTCATTAAATCGACGACCCCCCCTCTCCGTCCCCCCATATAAAGGAGAGGACGGGGAGAAATCCCTTCAGGCTGCGTCAAAAATTTGCTCACACACACTACCTCACCCCCCATTCTCCCGTCCATTCCACCTCATGCATCACAATATTTTCCATATACAACCATTCTCCATTCACCCCTGTCTTCTGTCCTCTCCCGTCCTTCCTCAACAGACATTCCCCTCTTCCCCAAAGCCCCCTTCACCCCATCCATCCTTCTCATCCTAGGATGTCCCCTCATGTTCACTCCCTCCACATCTGCCTTCCATACTTCCTTTACTAGTCTTTCTTCACTCATTCTTTCCATGTGTCGAAACCATCCCAATACTCTTTCATTAACCCTATCTCCCAGCTCCCTTTCCACCCCTGTTCTCCTCCTCACCTCCTCATTTCTCACTCTATCCAGCCTAGTAACCCCCATCATACTTCTCAGACACTTCATCTCAAACACATTCAAGCTCCTTCTCTCTTTCTCTCTTATGTTCCATGTTTCTGCTCCATACAGTGCTGTTGGCACAATCACTCCTTCATACAATCTCCTCTTAGCATCCATTCCCAAATTTATATTCCTCATTACACTTTTTAAACCACCAAGGCATTTACTCGCTTCTCTCAATCTACATTCTACCTCCACCTTCACTCCACCTTTTCCTGCTACATTTGCACCCAAATATCTAAAACTATCCACTTCCTCCAGTTGCTCTCCCTTAATGCTCACTTCCAGATTACTGCCACTTTCACCCCTTGTACATCTCATCACCTTACTTTTACCCACATTTATCTTTAGCTTTCTTCAATCACATACTCTCCCAAACTCTGTCACCAACTTCCTCAATCCCTCCTCCGATCCTGCCACAAGCGCAGTGTCGTCCGCAAGCAATAGCTGGCTCACCTCCCATTTTTCTCCATTTTCTTTAACCATCTCTAATCCCTGACCCACCACCCTTGCATTTACCTCTCGCACCACCCCATCCATGTATAAGTTGAACAGCCAGGGTGACATAGCGCATCCTTGACGAAGTCCCACCTTTACCTCAAACCACTCACTCTCTCCATTTCTAATCCTGACACAAGCTCTACTACTCTCATAAAAAATTGAAATTAAATCAATTTAAATATAAATATGAACATTTGATGAGTATATATCTAGTTCATGAATGTGGATCTTTGGAGGGAGAATAAAAAATACAAAAGTAAAAAATTATTAGTTTGCTAGCTTGGGTCTACGGTAGCTAGGTCACGTCCATGCCAAACTTTCGATGATCGTACATCACAAGGTCTTGATGCATAGATCTTGGTACAACATGGAGCGATTTCTAGTGAAGCGAGTGAAGATGGTTTGCCCTCAGATTCAGTCTTTTCAGAATCGAGGGAGAGTGTTTTGACGGCAGGAACCGCTTCTGGACCAGCAAAGCCTAATTCAAAATCTACGGGCAAGGGCCAAGGAAAACGAAAACCAGTAAAGCATGAATCTACTACACGCTCGTGGAACCTAGATTGGCTTGAAGTGGATCAGGGCAGTGATGGTACTCTAACGGTGTATTGCAAGGCTTGTCGTGCATTCCCACCCTCATGCACATGAATAATGAGTTAGCCTTCCAATAGTTGGAAGGAAATCGAACCTGCAAAACATGGCTCTGGAAGTATCAAAAATGGCTCTGGTAACTAAAAAAATGGCTCTGGTGAAAAAAAAAAAAAAATAGCTCTGAAAAAAAAAAAAAAAATCCCTGACCATGGGTCTTCTGCAAGAGAGACCAGGGCAAATGGACTGATTGATTGATCTCAATTATAGATGCAGCTAGAAAAAAGTACTTTTTTTATATATAAACAAAAAAAAAATTACAAAAAAAAATTGACATTTTCGTTTTTTATATATATTTTTTGTTTTATGCAGCTCCTGCTACTTATCCACCACTACTACAACCACAGCCATCAACCATCAGGGATTTTGCTGCTTCAAGCAACAACATCCCTACTTTCCAGCTTGAGTCGGATGATTCAGAAACGGAATATTCTGAGGGCTCAATTGATGAACGGCCCAGCCCCGGCGGCCGGCCGGCCGTCCGGCCCCAGCCAGATATTAAGGGCCTCATCTGATATAAAGGAGCCTGAAGAGGAACAGCAGGACTTGGATTGATGGAGTCAGAAATTCAGAGCCTGAACTATATGATCTACAATGTCTGAGTCTGATGCTGCCTCTTCCTACGAACTCCCCCCCCACCTCCCCCTCTAGGGGATGGCCATGACAAAAGGCTCCATTTGCTCCTATCCTTCCTTCCTTCCTTGCACTCTCTTCTTGATTTTTCCTTCCAGGCCCATAGACCATGATTGATTTGTGCATACCACCTTATTGTATATCCTATTTCATGTTTATGTTTAACCATTCATGACAAGGAAATTTGGAGCGTTTAATCTTTCAAGATTATACTAAGAGTAAATTTTGTAAGGTAGCATATTGGCCCCCCATATGCATGCAGCATCTGAGTCCTGACTATAAAGGTCAGTTACTTGTTTATTTTTATACTGTGTCTGATGTCTCTTTGGATAAGGTAGATATGCATATGTGGAGGGATGAATCAAGTACTTACACCTGTTTTCATATACTTGATATTTAATATCTGAACAAATTTGGACGTGTAAAAAAATAGAATAAAATGAATTATAATTTTTTTTAATAAAACTTGCTATTAAAAAAAAAATTTTTTTTTGCATCACTAATCTCAATACAATGTACACACGACGCCCATCAATGTGGAATTCATGAGAGTAATTTCAAAGCAACGAACAAATAAAGGTAATATATTATCATTTGAAGGGGCCAAATCAATTTTCAACACCCCATAAAGAAACAAAAATCATTTAAAAGAAATTATTTTCGACACAAAATGCGGAACTGTTACATCTACGAGTATGCAGTTGTGGAACAGCGTGTATGGGGGTGTGTGTGTCACTTTTACATGCAGCCTTTAGTTCGATTTTCTTTATTATTATTTTTAACATTTGTAAGAAGCAGAACAAAACTGAGATGGGCTGCAGGGCATGTGGCCCGTATGGAGGACCATAGAACTCCAAAACGATCAGTAAAGATGGGTAGAATGCCTGGAGAGAAGAATTATATTGAACATATACATATCCATCACTATGTAATGAATTAGTCAAAACTTACAAGAATGTTAAAATGGATCTTCTGTCATTACTTTTCATTTATTTGACAAACTGTTTGTCAAACATTTCCACGGTCTGACATCACTTCAAACACGTTTGACGAATCGTTTGACTTTCACACGGTCAAATGTCACTTCAAACACGTTTGTCAAACGTGTTTGACAAACCGTTTGACTAAACGTATCGACGTGAAATGTTTGTGTACAAATCGACATGTCGAAGAGAGATATTCACGTATAAAGGACCATTCACACGGTCAAACGGTTTGTCAAACATTCCCACGGTCAATCATAACTTCAAACACGTTTGACAAACCGTTAGACAACCATTCACACGGTCAAACATCACTTCATACACGTTTGACAAACATGTTTGCCCGAAAATAATCAACGACGTTGCTATATGAAGGATATCTTTCTACAATGTTTTTTTTTTTTATCCGTTCAGAAGAGTCACGATATTTCTTTGTGGTCGAAATGAAGTAGCAGCCAAGTATTGATCGATTTTGACTTCATTATAGTTTTGTTCTTTCTTCAGGCAGTCGAAAAACTTCCAAATATTAGGGCGGTGTCCAGCAACCTGTCTCAAATGTCCTATGCCATAGTTTTAAGTACTAATTTGTCATTTTTGATAGTTCTGTCATTAAAGAATTTGAACTATATGAAAAGAAATTCTACCTTGCTTTTGTAGTATCCTAGATAAAGGCTATGAAAGTAACTATTTCATTATCAAAGGTAAAGTGTGCTAAATCAAGGAACAAAACTATAATGAAGTCAAAGTCGATCAATACTTGGCTGGTAGTACTTCATCTCGACTACAAAGAAAGAAATATCGTGACTCTTCTGAACGGATAAAAAAAGACATTGTAGAAATTAGATATCCTTCATACAGCAATGTCGTTGATTATTTGCTGACAATAGCCCATAACCTAGCTTTATAATTTTAAGTAAACCAATTTATAGTTCTGAGTTTAGTTTAAACTGATTTGTCATTTTCAATAGTTCTGTCAGTAATTTTTTTTTTAACTATTCTTGATAAATACTACGAAAAGAAATTCTTCATCCTGAATAAAGGTTATGAAAGTAATTATTTCATTATCATAGGTAAAAGTATGCTAAATCAAGGATGAAAACACAACCTAGTTATATATTTTAGATTAGAATATCTTAATTTTTCGATGAATTGTGTGTATCGATGAATTGTTGTCGGTGAATTCGCCGGATCCCAAAATATATATAATTATTTTATATTTCTTATCGTTAAGGAAATTTTCGTAACAAATAGTCTGATCTTAATAATTGTCGTCAAACTTGCGTAGCATCTAGGTGCAAACTTGCAAATCCAATATGGCTGACCTCCAGGAGGGTTATCAATCACACTGGGCTATTTTTCCTCCGACATCCTCCTACCTCCAACCTCCAACATTTGAATACAACTAGAATATGACTTCGCTTATTACAGAAACCTAGACACCCCAAGCACAATTCAACAGTATGTCTAACATCCGTATCTAGATTTACACAGTTTCGTAGTTCATCCTTCATCTTTGGTAGATGTAACGGAAATATCATTTGAAAATTTGAATTTGTAACCAACGTCGTTTTTGACTCGAACAAACTCTCAACGGTCGTCGACGCCCAGTGGGATAAGAACATAAGAACAAAGGAGATTGCAAGAGGCCATGTGGCCTACAATATTCAGTTCCATGTCCATTACCACTTGTCATCCCCGTGCATAAAGTTGTCTAACCGTTTCTTGAAAAAACTTAATCTAAATTTGTCCAGTTTAAATCCATAACTGCGAGTCCTGACCTGTTGTCTTGATATAATGACCTTGCCTGTGTCGAATCCATGACAGAGTCCCATAAGATCATAATCCCATTGGTAAAAATCCCACGCCAATTAACCTAGGCCTGTATTCATTAATGAGTTTATCAAATGAAATTATACTTTAACATGTAGTGTTTATTAATATTATCAACATCCTGGAATATTATGTGTGGGATTATGAGCAATGGGATAATATTGACTATGACATTTTGATTCGTGGGATTTTGATATATGGTTACAAATCTTAATTGTTCAAATTTCCAAACAACAAATTATCTTTCCGTCATATGCTGTTGAATATGTCCCTGGAGACGTCTAGATGTCTGCAACGGAAGTCATATTGTCGTTATTCAAATGGAGTTTGTAGGTATGAGTACATTTGCTATTGTGTTTGCGAATTTTGATGATTAACATTATATCATCTTGATACTTGGTATCTTTATAATTACTTTTGTCGATTAATTTGCAATATTAGGTTCTTTAAGGAAGAATGAATGAAATGAAGACATTGTATTTGATGTAGATACTTTGCAGTAAATGAAATGCGCCAAAAAGGGTGAGTTTGGAAAAGAGATATTTACATTTTGGTGGAATTATGTTGTTGTCAGAAATATAATCTATGTGCAACAACTGCTTAATCATACAACTGTGCTCATGCATAGTTGACAAAAAGACTAATTTTTAGATTCTCACATTGGGAAAGATGTCATTAATCCCACAATGCACCGCGCTCCATTGCCGTCATTATTTTCATGACGTCGATAGAAAACGCTATTTTTGTATATATACATTTTAAGTTTCCTGATTATCTCCATCGAGTTTTTGGTCCTCAAAATACAGAAATATGTTTTCATCGCCTAAAGTCAAGGAAAAAGTTGCCTACGCGCGATGACCAACACAAGGACTGAAAAATCTTCCCGCACTCTGATGCCGACGTTATGACGTCACGTCGCATCAAAATCCATCATATTTTCTATATTTTTATAACATCTTTCCACGTGTTTAGAAAATTTCTCAGAATGTTTCGTTCAACACAATTGTCAAAATTCATCGTCTTTTAACGTTTCTTTCTACGTGTATTTAAAGATTTTCTCAGTGTTTCGCTCAGTTTTAATAAGAACACAATTGTCAAAATTCATCGTCTTTTCTATATTCTTAAAACATTTTTCTCTACACGGCTTTCTCAGAATGTTTCGTTCGGTGTTACGTAAGGCCACGTGCTGACCTGAAAATTTCGCCCCTTGACATCTGGATTTCCCTTTCACTTCGTCTTAAACTAGGCAAAAACACCGTCGATTTCCATCTTCACACTAGGCAAAAATACAGTCGGTTTCCATCTTCACATTTGGCCAAAATACCGTCGATTTACATCTTCACACAAGGCACATATGCCGTCGATTTACTCCTTCACACGGCAAAAATGCCGTCAATTTCTATCTACACAAGTAGGCAAAAATACCGTCGATTTCCATCTTCACACTAAGCAAAAATGCCGTCGATTTCTCCTTCACAGAGGGCATCAATGCCGTTTATTTTCATCTTCACACAAGGCAAAACTACCGTATAATTCCTCCTTCACACTAGGCAAAAAAAACGTCGATTTTCTCCACACAGGACAAAACTGACGTCGATTTTCATCTTTACACTAAGCAAAAATACCGTCGATTTTCTCCTTCACACAGGACAAAAAACCGTCGATTTTCATCTTCACACTCGGCAACAATACCGTCGATTTCCTCCCTCACACTAGGCAAAAATACCATCGATTTCCATCTTCACACTAGGCAAAACTGCCGTCGATTTTCATCTTCACACTCAGAAAAATACCGTCGATTTTCTCCTTCACACAGGACAATAATGCCGTCGATTTTCATCTTCACACAAGGGAAAAATACCGTCGATTTCCTCCTTCAAACTAGGCAAACCTACCGTCGATTTCCATCTTCACACTAGGCAAAACTGCCGTGGATTTCCATCTTCAAACTAAGCAAAAATACCGTCGATTTTGTCCTTCACACAGGACAAAAATGCCGTCGATTTTCATCTTCACACTCGACAAAGATACCGTCGATTTCCTCCTTCACACTAGGCAAAACTGCCGTCGATTTCCATCTTCACACTATGCAAAAATTCCGTCGATTTCCATCTTCACACTAAGCAAAAATACCTTCGATTTTCATCTTCACATTAGGCAACAATATTTGGTTTGACCGTGTGAATGCATTTTCGACCGCGTTTGACGAACCACTTGTCAGACCTGGTTTGACCGTGTGAATGCATTTTCGACCGCGTTTGACGAACCGCTTGCCAGACCTGGTTTGAACGTGTGAATGCATTTTCGACCGCGTTTGACGAACCGCTTGCCAGACCTGGTTTGACCGTGTGAATGCATTTTCGACCGCGTTTGACGAACCGCTTACCAGACCTGGTATGACCGTGTGAATGCATATTCGACCGCGTATGACGAACCGCTTGCCAGACCTGGTTTGACCGTGTGAATGCATTTTCGACCGCGTTTGACGAACCGCTTGTCAGACCTGGTTTGACCGTGTGAATGCATTTTCGACCGCGTTTGACGAACCGCTTGCCAGACCTGGTTTGACCGTCTGAATGCATTTTCGACCGCGTTTGACGAGCCGCTTGCCAGACCTGGTTTGACCGTGTGAATGCATTTTCGACCGCGTTTTACGAACCGATTGCCAGACCTGGTTTGACCGTGTGAATGCATTTTTGACCGCGTTTGACGAACCGCTTGCCAGACCTGGTTTGACCGTGTGACTGCATTTTTGACCGCGTTTGACGAATCGCTTGCCAGACCTGTTTTGACCGTGTGAATGCATTTTCGACCGCGTTTGACGAGCCGCTTGCCAGACCTGGTTTGACCGTGTGAATGCATTTTCGACCGCGTTTGACGAACCGCTTGCCAGACCTGGTTTGACCGTGTGAATGCATTTTCGACCGCGTTTGACGAACCACTTGCCAGATCTGGTTTGACCGTGTGAATGCATTTTCGACCGCGTTTGAAGAACCGCTTGCCAGACCTGGTATGACCGTGTGAATGCATTTTCGACCGAGTTTGATGAACCGCTTGCCAGACCTGGTATGACCGTGTGAATGCATTTTCGACCGCGTTTGACGAACCGCTTGCCAGACCTGGTTTGACCGTGTGAATGCATTTTCGACCGCGTTTGACGAACCGCTTGCCAGACCTGGTTTGACCGTGTGAATGCATTTTCGACCGCGTTTGACGAACCGCTTGCTAGACCTGTTTTGCCCGTGTGAATGCATTTTCGACCTTGTTTGACGAACCGCTTGCCAGACCTGGTTTGACCGTGTGAATGCATTTTCGACCGCGTTTGAAGAACCGCTTGCCAGACCTGGTATGACCGTGTGAATGCATTTTCGACCGCGTTTGATGAACCAATTGCCAGACCTGGTATGACCGTGTGAATGCATATTCGACCGCGTATGACGAACCGCTTGCCAGACCTGGTTTGACCGTGTGAATGCATTTTCGACCTTGTTTGACGAACCGCCGACCTGTGGGTCCGAGAATGCATTCGTCCCGCGGGGTCGACGCTTGCCAGACCTGGGGGGGGGGCGGGGGACCCGGGCGCGTGGCAGGGAGGGGGGCGTCGGCAAGGGGGCCGAGGGAGGGTTGGGGCGGCGCCGCGGCCGCCAGACGAGGGACAGGGGGCAGCGACAGGGGGCGGCGACGCCCATCGGCCGCCGACAGGCAGAGGGGCGGCGAAGCGCGGCCAGAAGACAGCAGAGGCGGCCGCGCAAGAAGAAGCGGGGCGGACAAGCAAGAGGAGGCGGCGAAGCGCAGGGCCAGGGGGAAGAAGCGGGAGGACGCGAAGAAGAGGGAGGAAGCGCGCGGCGCCGCGGCAGCAGACGAAGAGGGGCGGAAGAGGCCGCGGAGGAGGGCGCAGCAGAAGAGCGGAGGAAGGAGGAAGAAGGACGGGGAAGAGCAAGAAGAGGAGGGGCCGCACGAAGCGGAGAGGGCGGCGCAGACGCGGAGAAGGGGGAAGAGAAGAGAGGGGACGAGGAGGCAGAAGAAGAGGGGGGGAGCCGACGCGGCAGCCAGAAGAAGGGCGGCGAGCGCAGCCGAGGAGCAGCCGCGGGAGGCGCAGCGGGAGAGGAGGAAGAAGAAGACAGAAGAGGGGGCGCGGCAGCCGCACGGCAGAAGAAGAGGCGGCGGCGCCGCGAGGCCGCCGCAGACAGAAGAAGACGAAGAGGAGGGAAGAGGAAGAAGAAGCAGAGAGGGGAGGAAGAAGCGAGCGGCAAGAAGGCGAGGCCGCAGAAGAAGAGCAGCGGAGAGGGGAAGAAGAGAAGAGGCGGGGGCGGCGGGAAGGAGGGGCGAGGGAGAGCCCAGGGGAGGGGCAGAAGGCCGGCGCGACGGCGCCCGCCGCAGGCAGAAGAGAGGGCGGGGGCGGCGAAGAAGAAGCGCGGGGGCGGCGAAGCCGGAGCGGGGGAAGAGGCGCGGAAGAAGAAGCGGAGGGCGACGACGCAGAAGGAAGCGAAGGCGGGGCAGCCGCGAGGAAGGGAGAAGAAGGGCGGGGACGAAGCGGAGGAAGAAGAAGAAGACGCACGACGACGAGGGGCCGACGGCAGCCGGAGAAGAGGCGGGCAGGACGCGAGGAAGGAGAGAAGCAGAGGAGGGACGAAGACCGCGCGCCGAGGAGGAGAAGGAAGGGAGGGGGAAGACGGAGCAGAAGAGAAGAGGCGGCGACGAAGGGGGCGAGAGCCGAGAAGAGGAGGACGCGAGGAAGCGAAGAAGGGGCGGGACGAGCAGAGAGGGGCGGAAGAAGAAGAAGAGGCGGCGCCGAGGAGGCCGAAGCGAAGAGGCGGAGAAGAAGAAGAGGAGGAAGCCGAGAAGACGAGGAGGCCGGAAGGCGAAGAAGAAGGGAGGGCGGCGAGCCGCCGCAGAAGACGAGGAGGGCGCGAAGAGGCGGCGGAAGAAGAGAGGGGGCGACGCAGAAGAAGACGAGGAGCGGAAGAAGAAGCGGAGGGAGCGCCGAGAAGAGGGGACCGCCGCCGCCAGAGGACGAGAGGCGGAGCAGGAAGAGAGAGGCCCGCCGCCGCAGAGCGGGCGCCGCCGAGACAGAGAAGAGCCGCCGCGGAGGCCGAAGCCGCCGCCGGGCGGCGGCGGCGGCCGAAGACAGATGAGGGGCGGCACCGCCGAGGGGGAGGAGGGCGGGGGAAGGGCCGCAGGAGGAGGCGGCGAAGACGCCGGAAGAGGGAGGAAGAAGAGAAGAAGAGAGGGAGGAGGAGAGCAGACGAGCGAGGAGCGGAGCCAGAGAAGAGGGGGGAGCAGCCGAGTCGGGGGACGAGGAGGCGGAGGAGGAGAAGACGCGGCGCCGACGAAGAAGGAGGCGGAGGACGAAGCGGGAAGGCGGAGCGAGAGAGCGGACGCAGAAGAGGCAGCAGCAGGAAGCGCAGAAGGGGCGGACGAAGAGCAGGAAGAAGCGCGCGGCGGACGAAGAAGAGGACGAAGCGCGAGGAGAAGAGGAAGGCGCGGAAGAGAAGGAAGAAGAGGAAGAAGAAGAGGGGAGAAGAAGGGAGAGAAGAAGAGGGAGGAGGAGCGAAGAGGAGGCAGCAGAAGAAGAAGACGCGGAGGAGAAGAGCGGGGGAGGAGA
The DNA here is from genome assembly GCF_046742065.1 of Oratosquilla oratoria. Classification (NCBI taxonomy): domain Eukaryota; kingdom Metazoa; phylum Arthropoda; class Malacostraca; order Stomatopoda; family Squillidae; genus Oratosquilla; species Oratosquilla oratoria. Next base: position 33,121,363 of record NC_134820.1, on the reverse strand, counting down.
CGAGAGGCGGCGAAGAAGCGGAGGGGGGCCGACGCGGAGGAAGAGCAGCAGCGGCGGCGACGCCGACGCCGCAGAGAGGAGGCGGAGGCAGAAGAAGCGGTGGCCGAGACCGCGGAGGGCGGAGGGAGGCGCGGAAGAGGCGGGAAGAGGCGCGGGAAGCGGAGCGAAGACAGACGCCGAGGAGGAGGAGGCGGCGGGGGAGGCGCGGGAGAGGAAGCAGAAGCCGAAGGGAGGGAGCGGAGACGCGGAGGACGAGCAGGGGACGCGGCGGCCGAAGCAGCGCGCGCGGGGGCGAGGAAGAGAATAAGAGGAGGCAGACGAGCGGACGAAGAAGCGGGAGGAGCAAGAGGCGGCCGAAGCCCTCGAGGCGCCGAAGAAGCGCGGGGAGCGCAAGACGCGGACGAGGAAGAGGAGGCGAAGCCGCAGGAAGAAGACGAAGACGGAGAAGCAGCCGCAAGGAAAGAGGCGCGGCAGAAGAAGGAAGGAGGAGGAGCAGAAGACGAGAAGAAGGCGGAGGAGGGGGAGAGAAGAGGGCGAAGCAGCGGAGGGAGACACGAAGCCGAGGCGGAGGAAGAGAAGAGAGGAGGAGACAGGACAGCCGGCGAGGAGGCCGAAGGAAGAGGAAGAGAGAGAAGGGGGCGGAGAGCCGAAGAGAGGGGAGAGCCGAGGAGGAGGAGGCAGAAGAGGGGGAGGGCGGGAGGGGCGGCGGAGAAGACGAGCAGAAGAGGAGCGGCAGGGGAGGAGACGCGGGAGGAAGAAGCGGAGCGGAGGACGAAGAGCGGAAGAAGACGAGGCGGGGCGGAGGCAGAAGAAGCCGAGCGCGAGCGGCGGAGGCGGGGAAGAGGCGGCGGAGGCGGCGGCGGAGAGAGGGGAAGAGAAGAAGGGGGCGGGACGCAGGCGGAGGGAGGCGCAGGAGGAAGAAGCGAGGGCGGAGGCCGAAGGAGGCGGGAGGGCGGAAGAAGAAGAAGCCGCGGGGGGACGAGGCGAGCCGAAGCAGCGGGAGGAAGAAGAAGAGGAGAAGAAGAAGGAGAGCGAGGAGAGACAGAAGAAGAAGAGCGGGAGGGCAGAGAAGAGGCGGCGAGCAGAAGAGAAGAAGCGAGGAGGAGGAAGCCGCAGCGCAGGCGGCGGAAGCGACGCGAAGAAGAGGAGGAAGAAGACGAGCGAGAGGCGGAAGACGAGAAGAAGAGAGGAGAAGAAGCAGACGAGGCCGAGAGGCAGACAGAGGAAGCCGCACAGGACGAGGAGGCGCCGAGAAGAAGCAAGAAGAGGGAGGGAGGGAGGAAGAAGAAGACGAGGGGGAGCGGAAGGCGACGAGGGACGGAGAGAGAGACGCCGACGCGGGCGGCGGGCCGAGAGGGAGGAAGAGGACGAAGCCGCCGCGGAAGAACGAGGAGGACGAGAGGACGAGGCGCGGCGCGGAGGCCGAGACAGAAGAGGAGGAGAAGAAGACGAGGCGGCGGCGCCGAAGACGAGACGGGGGAAGAGGACGAAGCGAGAGAGGCAGGAAGAGAAGCCGAGGAGGAGCGGGGGACGCAGAAGAAGAAGCGCGACGCAGACGCGGAAGAGCGAAGAAGCGGGGGAGCGACAGGAGAGGAGGAAGGAAGCCGACGAGGAGGCGCCGAAGAAGAGGCGGAGGCGAAGCGGGCAGGAAGCCGCAGAAGAAGAAGAAGCAGACGCAGAGGAGGGAGGAGAAGACAGAAGAAGAAGAGAAGAAGCAGAGCGAGGCGGAGGAGAAGAAGCGGAGGGCGCGGAAGAAGCGGCCGCGAAGAAGCAGGCCGCCGCCGCGGCAGGCGGAGGCGCCCGAAGCGACGGCGCGGAGGACGAAGAAGACGAGGGGAGGAAGAAGAAGCGCGGAGGAAGAGAAGACGCCGCCGGAGGAAGCGGAGAGCCGAGAAGAAGAGAGGGACGAAGACGAGGAGGAAGAGAAGAGCGCGGAGGCAGCAAGCCGCGAGGAGAAGACGCCGCCGGACGCGGCGGCCGACGACGCAGGCGGCCGAGACGGACGAAGAAGAAGAGGGCGGAAGAAGAAGCCGAAGCAGAAGCGAGGGGCCGCGGGCCGAAGAAGAATCAGGCGGAGCGGCGACGGGGGGGGTCAAGAAGCGAAGCCGGCGGCAGGCCGACGCCGACGAAGCAGAAGGAAGGAGCCGGGCGCCCGACGGAGGCCGCGCGCGGCGACGCGGGGGAAGCCGCGGCGCGGAGGCGAGCCGAGCCGCGGAGGAGCCGACGCCGACGCGGAGGCCGCGGCGGCCGCGCCGCCGCATCCGATGCGGCAGAAGGCGGCGACGCAGCACCGCGGGGGCGGCCGCGGCGGCCGCAGCCGCCGCAGAGGAGGCCGGAAGAAGAGCGGCCGCGAGAAGGGCGGACGCAGAAGAAGCAGCCGCGGAGGCGACGCGCCGCGCTGCGAGGAGGCCGCGTAGGACGGCGAAGAGGGGCGCCGCGGCGTCGGACGCCGCGCCGGGAGGGCCGGCGGCGCCGGCGCCGAGCGGCGGGCAGAAGCGGCGGCGGCCGCAGGCCGCGGCGGGCCGAGCGAAGGAGCAGGCGGCGGGCGGGCCGACGGCGCCGGAGAAGCAGAGGGCCGCCGCGCGGACGGCCGCAGAAGCGGCACCGCGCCGCGGCAGGAGCCGCCGACCGCGGAGGGCGCCGCAGGCGCAGAAGCCGCGGAGGCGCAGAAGAGGAAGCGGGCAGGCCGCGACCGCCGCCGGGCGCGGGCCGAGCCGCGCGGCAGCCGACGGGCAGAAGCCGCGACCGCCGGCCGCGAGCCGCGGCGCCGAAGCAGGCGGGGGCGCGGCGGCCGCCGGCGGCGCGGCGGCCGCCGCCGCGGCGCCGAAGCCGGCGGCGGCCGGCGGGCAGCGGCTGGCGAGGCAGCCGCGCGGCGGAAGACGCGGGCGGAGGCCGGCCGCCGACGGCGCGGCGGCCGAAGGCCGCCGCCGCCGCCGCGAGTGGCGCCGCGCCGCGGCACAGACCGCCGGACGAGCGCTGCGGGCGTGGCGACGGCCGCTGCGCCGCGCGGGGCGCCGCCGACCGAGGTGCCGCCGAGGGCGGGCGGGGCGGCTCGGCCGCCGCG